>NW_027518714.1:40882500-41060000 GCF_043159265.1 Tasmannia lanceolata
GGAAGGGGAGCAACAAGACAAAGAAAACAATAAAGATTTACAAAACAATTTCACGGGGGGAGAGAATCTAATAATGCCAATGCGTCTTTCGACACTCCTCTTGCAAGTCTATCGGCCACCTCCTTAGCCGACCGGCGAACATGCTTAAACTGAATAGATAAAGGCTTCATCCAATCAAACATTTCATCAAAAAATCTGTCAAATCTCCACGGGCGATTTTGTGAACCATCAAGCCACTTAATAACATTCAGGGAGTCCCAATCTGCAATCACATTGTCTACACAATTCACAGCCAAGAGTTTTAAGCCCTGGCGAGCTGCGCGAACCTCGGCCTCCGAAGAATCCGCCTCCAGAATTCTTGTCATGTTTAATGAAAAAGCGAGACAACAAAAGATCTTTAATAAATTCTCAAATTTTAATATTCTTGAATGATGGCAGGATGGAGAATTCATCATTCATTTATCAGAAGCGTTTAAAACCTCATAGAAGGACATGAACTTGCCCACGGAAAAACTGAGTCAAAATGGGAAAGTCAACGATTGATGTCACAAGTTTTTTATTGACTGGTGAGTCAAAGGAATTTATTATGATTGACTCACTAGGGTCAGACACGAGTTAACTCAGACCAGTTAATGAAAGCAGCTAAGAGATGCTATGCAATGTAGAGTTTTGTATTACAAAACGTTTGGGATATGGTACACCATAAGGTCCAATTGGTAGACAGAATCACTGTTGCTTTGGTTTTGAGCTCTATGTCTCAGACATGATTCCTCTCTTATGTAGCTTTTGTTTTATGACTACTGTATGTTTGCAACAATGGTTACGTGAACTTGATATAATCACCATCTTGACTCTTTTGGATGGATACCACGAAATACATCAGATGTTCAAATTTACTTATTCATACCACCACTAATGGTAATGACATTTGAACAGGTACCTGCTCTACAACATGTAAACATTTCGATACATCCAAATGAAGTAGTTGCAATTGTAAGAAAACTTGTATCCTCTCTTTTATTCAACTACTATGGTTGAGGAATGAATGCTCATTTTAATGTGCTTAGGTTGGACTAAGTGGAAGTGGAAAAAGCACACTAGTCAATCTTCTTCTTCGTCTGTATGAGCCAACAGCTGGTCAGGTGAGATTCACATATCCTTGTGATTATTTGGCATCACAATGTAAATGAAATAATATACATTAGACAAAATATAAAATAGGAGTTCGTTCCATCTCAAAATATACTAGACAAAAACCAGAAGCAAATAAAATCAATATGAAGTGGAAGATGCATCATTTTAGCCTGCTGCTAATTTATCGTGGTACATCGTCTCTTAATTATTTAAGAATGCATGTTGGAATATTTTCTGATTCTAGAAATCACTTCAGCGACAGAAACTTATGATGACTCGATGGGTTCAGGATCAAGAGCCTCAATTTTCTACAATGGTTCTTCCCACGCTCATAGATAATGCATTGCAGTGTTCTGCAATGTGCCCATTAGGACTTTTTAGGAATTTATTTTCTTGTTAGTTAGTTTTAAGATTTTTATTTCCTTAGTATTTAGTTTTAGAGATTTAATTTTCCATGTTATTTAGAGTTTGTTTATTTCCATGGAATTTTATTCCATTGCCTATATATAGGCCTTATGTTGTAGAGATGAAAGGACTTTTGATGAATGCATGAATTGAGAATATTTTTCTCCCCCATTTCTCTTCTCCCTTCCCTCTCTCCTTACCCTCTATTCTTTCTCTTCCCTTTTTCTCTTAGTCTCGTACTTTTATCCTCCTATTTCTCCCCTCTAATTTCTTGTCTTCCCTCTTCTTTCTTCTATTATATTCTCCTTCTCAACTTCTACTCTTCTTCTCTTCCCCTTCTTCTCTTTTCCCCCATTTTCTCCTATTTATCCTCTCTTGGGCCACAACATCTCGATAGAAAGTGAATGAATCTAAATGCTCAAGAATGTTGGTGTCACCAAAGTCGGGTAGTAATGTAATAGAAGTCTTGTGAAACCAATTTGATAATGTCCAACTCATTTTTCTTATAGCTTAGTAGTGTCTCATTCTTGGACTTCGAAATTTTATAAAAGGGGATAATAGTAAAATCCCTTAGTAAAATAAGGAGAGAGAAAAGAGGTAGTTGCGCATCATGTTATTCCCTAATGTAAAAAGGATAAACATAAAGTTAAAGTACTTTAATAAAAAAGAAAACAAAAAAGGGAGCCTACGACTTAGGGAAAAGAAATCCCTAAATTTTAAGGAACAAAATAACTCTCGCGAAGGAAGAAATGAGGCATCCACTTTTCAAAAATAGGAAGTTACGTAACTCCCCACAAAAGGGGAAATATGCCTTTCCATTAAAAATAGGAAGTTACGTAACTCCCATGCATTCTAAAAACTATAACATTGGGTCTTCTTGATCTTCAATCTTGTTGGGCACTTACATGATCTTCTCCTTGCCTTGAGATATTCTTCGAACATGTTCTTGCACTTGTGGTTCATTTGATTCTTCAATACACCATACGGCTTGAAGGGAGACTACCAAGACTTGACTTCAAGACTAGCCCTTGTTTTTCTTGCTCCAAGTGTTGACATGAATGAACCTTGTCTTAATCACAGCACTATAGCAACCATTAGCAAACTACCATCAATTTGGGTTTGTTGATCATCAAAATAAGAGAGGGATGTACCCTTGGGCTTACATTCTCCCCCTTTTTTATGATGACAAACCTAAATTGATTATGGGGTTGGAGGCTCCCCTTTAATAAAACATTTATGTACATTTTGCCTCCCCCTCAATATATGCTTATCATACATATGAAAATTAAAAGATTTATGACACAATTTAGAATAAATGACAATGAGTCCACGATAAGCATAGGTAGAGCAACATGGTGACTAGGGAAATCATATGCATGGAACACAAAAGTGTGAGAGCAAACAAGTGAGAGCACACATGCATACATAAGCAATTTACCATTCTTCTCCCCCTTTCGTCACATAAAAAAGAATGGGGAAGGATAAAACAAGTGAAAATCCCTCCTTTTTTTGGGTTTTTTTTGTTTTTTGTAAAAAAAACCGTTTTCTCCCCCTTTTTTTGTTTTTTTGTAGAATACATGCCTAGATACATATAGTACTTAGAGAGCAAATAGACATGATCATGGTCTTGATGAGGCATGAAGCCTAATGATTATATGTCTTAAGTAGAATGTGAGTGTACACTCTCCATCTTACAGGTAAGAGGACTAAGAGTACAAATTGAGTAGCTTTTAAGTTTAAGTTGGCATCATGACCATGCTTTCCAAAACACAAGCATTCAAATATATAGAATATATGTATATGCATGCCAGTTCAAAATTCTTTTACCTGTTGAAGTGACCACATATTCAAACCAATCTTAAGATCACACAATCTCTCTTCACTTAGGGGTTTGGTGAATATGTCATCAAGTTGAGCATCAGTGTGAATCTATTCAATTGATATGTCACCTTTCTGTGAATGATCTCTAAGAAAATGATGTCTTATCTCTATATGTTTTGTCCTTGAGTGTTGAATAGGGTTCTTGGTTAGATTGATAGCACTAGTGTTATCACAATGGATTGGAACACACTTAAAATTGAGACAATAGTCTTCCAAGTTGTTCTTCATCCAAAGGACTTGTGCACAACAAGCTCCTGTAGCAATATATTCGGCCTCTGTAGTGGATAAGGTGATCGAATTTTGTTTCTTACTAAACCAAGAAACAAGGGATCTACCTAAGAACTAACAAGTGCCGCTTGTACTTTTTCGATCCACTCTACATCCGGCAAAGTCAGCATCTGAATACCTTACTAGGTTAAAATTATTGGAATTTTCATACCATAAACCTAGGCTAGGAGTCTCCTTGAGATATTTGAATATTCTCTTGACACCTCGCAAATGGGATTCCTTAGGGTCTGACTGAAATCTAGCACATAAACAAACGCTAAACATGATGTCCGGTCGGCTAGCAGTCAAATATAGTAGACTACCGATCATACCCCTGTATTTCTTTTGATCAATAGATGGGTCAAGATCATCTTTGCTTAGTTTGGTGGAAGTACTCATAGGAGTAGGCTTTGTTGGAGAGCTATCCATCCCAAACTTTTTAAGCAATTCTCTTGTATATTTTTCTTGATTAATGAATATGCCATTTTTTAATTGATGAATTTGTAGACCTAGGAAATATTTGAGTTCTCCCATCATGCTCATTTCAAATTCATCTTGCATGCATTAAGCAAACTCTTTCCACATTCTCTCATTTGTTGATCCAAAGATGGTATCATCAATATATACTTGTACAATGAGTATGTCACTTTCTTGACGTTTGATGAAAAAGGTTTTATCCACCTTACCCATATCAAAACCCTTGTCTAGTAAGAATGAACTAAGCCTATCATACCAAGCTCTAGGAGCTTGCTTTAATCCAACAAGGCTTTGTCCAATTTATAGACATGGTTAGGGAATTTGAAATCTTCAAATCCGGGAGGTTGTTCAACATAAACTTCCTCCATTATGTATCCATTTAGGAATGCACTCTTGACATCCATTTGATATAGCTTGAATCATTTATGGCAAGCAAATGCAAGAAGCATCCTAATGGCCTCTAATTGGGCTACGGGTGCAAAGATTTCATCATAGTCGATTCCTTCTTCTTGATTGTAACCTTGGGCTACCAATCGAGCTTTGTTCCTTTGAATCTCCCCTTGTTCATCCAACTTATTTCTATAGACGCATCTAGTGCCAATCACATGATGGTCTCTAGGTCTAGGAACTAATTTTCAAACTTTATTTCTTTCGAATTGATTTAGCTCCTCTTGCATGGCCATAATCCAAAAATCATCTTTCTCCGCCTCATCTATACTCTTAGGCTTTATATGTGACAAGAATGCAGCAAACGCACACACATTTCTATACTGAGACCTTGTTTTGACTCCTTAAGAGGTATCACCGATGATTTGGGTACTTAGGTGACCGGATAGAATCTGTTTCCCTTTCCTTTGATCATCAACCTCTTTAGGAGGACTTTCTAGCTCTAGTGTCTCTAAGGTTTCGCTAATATTATCAACAGGCACTTCATTTTTAATTTCGTTTTGGTTTGTGTTTCGGAGGTAACCTCATAATCTTCATCATCATGTAATCTTTTTATTTCTTCACTAAGTTCATCAAATTTCACATGGATGACTTCTTCAACACATAGTGTTCTTCTATTGAATACTCAATATGATTTACTTTTAGTGGAGTATCCAAGGAAAATACCTTCATCGGATTTGGCATCAAATTTGTGAAGGTTATCTTTTATATTCAAGATATAACACTTACATCCAAACACCCTAAAATATTTAATATTAGGCTTTCTATCATTCCAAAGCTCATAAGGTGTTTTGTGAGTGTGAAGCCTAATCATGACACTATTAATTACATAGCAAGCCGTGTTAACGGCTTCCACCCAAAAGATTCTAGGCACATTTTTGTCATGAAACATAGACCTAGCCATTTCCTGAAGAATCCTATTTTTCCTCTCCACTACACCATTTTGTTGCGGGGTTCTAGGTGTTGAAAAATTGTGATCAATTCCATGTTCTTTGCAATATGAACTAAAGTGAATGGGCATCTTCAGGTTCTTCGGCATGACATGGGTCCTCCCCAATAATATCTCGGAACTCATTCTCTGTTGGAGTGGAGCTTTTTTTGGATGTCTTGGAAATTCTATGTGGCAATCCATTCGTATGCGATTATTTGGTTTATTTGGGGCGGGGGGGGGGGGGGGGGGGGATAACCGTATATTTTCAGGGAAATCGAAATCCTGGCATTACATTTTACTCGACATGAAATTGACTATTATCAAATGGTCAAAGTCCAAGGAGGGAATTTCATACACTATTTTGGATATACTCAGGAATAGTTACTCGATTATCTCGGAAAGGAGGCCATCTCGGACAATTTCACCTCGATGGACTACTCCGCCTGATGGATGGTTCAAACTTAACTTTGACGAATCGTTCTTTGGGAACCTGGGATCGGCTGGGAATGGGATTGGTGGGGTACTTCATGACTCTACACGAACGGTTATTATGTCTTATCCAGGGCATGCGGGGGTTTGTGATGCCAATGAGGCTGAAGCAAGAGCCCTTCTTTTCGGATTGCGGTTGATTCACTCTCATGGAATTGGGCCTATTATAATTGAAGGTGATTCTGCAAATGTAATAGCATGGGCTAAGAATCAACGCCCTGGCCCATGGAGATAGTGCATATGTTAGATGAGTGAAGAGATCTTATTCGACTCATTCGCCCAACCTTGGTGCATGTGTGTTGGTCGGCTAATGAAATGGTGGATGGTTTGGCGAAAGAGGGGGTCCCTCGGATGGATACCCTTGTGGTCTATGATGAGGATTTGATATGGATCCCGGGTTCATGATTTTCACATCCGGTATTTTCCTCTGTTTTTGTTTTTATGGGACATCTTGTCCCCCTTATGATGTACTTCTCTTTTCTTTGTTAATAAACAGTTATCTTTCCAAAAAAAATGACTATCTTACTTAAAAAACTCACTGACCAAGTTATCAACAGAATGCAAGAACCCAAGATTCTAAGACGGACCATAACCACTCAATAGTACCTTTCACATTCCTCCTAAATTGGGACTCCTACCCCAAGTTATCAACAAAATGCAAGAAACCAGGAATTCTAAAACGGACCATAACCACTCAATAGTACCTTTCTCATTCCTCCTAAATTGGAACTCTTATCCTATATTGCATCCCAATCTAACACACATTCAGCACCCCTAGTTTGACAATAATCACCTTTGTTAAAAAAATATTTTTGATTCTCAAATATGCCTTTTTGATCTGTTAAAGTATAAAAGATTAAATAACACCTTCTCCGACAGCTTAAGCTTTTGGAGTAATTGGTAGTTTCACATGGTATCAGAGCAAAACGTCCCGAGTTCAAACCTCCTTGATATTGAAAAGCCACATGTAATGGGGCAAGTCAAAAGGATGTGCCACATGTGCCATGTGGGCAACTCACATGATCAAGTTGTTATCAATGGATTATGATCATCTGATTATGATTTGTCCAGAGGCAATGGGCTGGATTATGGTGGATCCGCTTGATCAACCGAGCTAATCACCCAAAAAATTTATAAATTAATTGGTCATTACTAGCATAAGTCTTTATATTATTTTTTTCAAATTGTATATTTGAAGAACAACCAAATATGCACAAGAATTAACTTTTTGTATTTATTTTTTGCAATTTAACTGTGTTGTGAAATAACTGAATAACACAGTTTTGTAAAATTGCAATTTTTATGGATATTCAAGAGGGATTTTTTTCATTTTTTAATATTTGCATGTTCATATAATTTTACATTACAATGCAGACTAAAAGAAGCAATACAACATGGGCATATAGGTAATAGACATTTAGGTCTTTTGAACCTAATTCTGCTTTGTCACACCAGCATCAATATGGCTTGCTGAGAATCTGATTAATCTTCAATAACAAGAGTTGTATGTGCAATTTTGAATTGAAATCTCCCAACGATGAGCCATCAAGATTATAGAATTTATTTTTCACAAATACCCGCCTAATGTAACATCACCAACCACTATATCAATCCAAAGGGTATATGAAAGTAAGAGAACCCACCATATCTATCTCAATGATGATGTGAATTACAACTTTGAGGGGGGCATGTACTGTACTCCTATGCCTTGTAATTTATTTTCAACATTTTTAGTAAATAGGAGATAGTATTGTTTTTATAGTATAGCAATGCATTACTTGCTGTGGAATGTTTACGCATAGCTACACATCCATTAGTTTAGTGTATTTGTATAAAAATTTCTGGGAAACTAGTATTTAGGCAATACCGACACATCCATTAGTTTAGTGTATTTGTGTAAAAATTTCTGGGAAACTATTTAGGAAAGATAAATGTGATAAATTGTAAAATGCACAGTATTCTTTTTTTCCACAGAATCCTTTCAGCTGGGACTATATTCCAACTCAGATGGACGTCTTTTTTTAATCTGTGACTATGGGTTAATAATCTCTCTCAATGTTGGGGTTAGAAGACTTAAAGTTCATCTTAAACTTGTTTACCCCTTCTTCATTTATTTAGAAATAATGTTGCATATAAGTTCAGAATATTTAACCTAAATGCTCAAATTTTTCTTCTATCTGAAGCGATAACATTTCAGGCTTTATGAGTCTGCATTTGATGACCTTGTTCCATGCTTGTTTTATTGTAGATCTTTGTAGATGGATTCCCTATTAAAGAGTTGGACATTAAGTGGCTGAGAGAAAGAATTGGATTCGTGGAACAGGTTACTTCATATAGAATACACACTGACTATAAATTAACTTTAATATTTATTGTGGACTGGTTTCAATGTAATTCAATTTTTGAGCAGGAACCACATCTTTTCCGAATGAATGTCAGTTCAAATATAAGTTATGGTTGCATCAGAGAAATCACTCACAAAGATGTGGAATGGGCTGCTAAGCAGGCATTTGCGCATGAGTTTATTTTATCTCTTCCCAATGGTTATGAAACTTTAGTTGACGATGATCTGCTTAGCGGGGGACAGAAACAGAGGATTGCCATTGCCAGAGCTATTGTTAGGGATCCTACTATTTTGATTCTTGATGAAGCTACTAGTGCATTAGATGCAGAGAGTGAGCATTATGTGAAGGTAATTTCACCAATAAACCAAAACCAACCCTCGAAAATTTTCTGTTAAAGATGAGTGATGGTTAGTCCAAAGTCCAAACCCATTCCCACTGTTGCATTATTCCCTCTTTTCAGGGAGTTCTTCATGCAGTTAGTACTGAATACAAGGAAAAGAGAACTGTTATAGTTATTGCACATAGGTAATCTCCTACGCCTCAATCTCTCGTGTTTTGCCTATTTTTATTTTATTCTCATTGTGTGATCCAATTTTGCAGGCTATCTACAATAGAAGCTGCTGACAGAATAGTGGTAATGGACGGTGGTAGAATTGTTGAGGTAGGTAAGATGTTGCATGGACAATATTATGCTGCTCCTCATTTATGCACGCCCGCAAGTCATATCATTTAGTCCTGTCGATAAACATCCCTTGGCCTCAGTGATTTCCACATAAATAGTGACAAATATGCCAACTCAAATTCAAATATCTCAACTTTGCATGTCAATCCATTTATGTGAATTGAGATCTTTCGGAAAATGGTAGTTTGGACCTCATCTATCATTCTCTCCCATCATATTTGGAGATAATGTTGAGAAAGAAATAAGAACCAATAATTTAGCGACTCTAGATCCTTGAAGGAGATCTGATGATGACTGCAGTACATACATTCAGATTGAAACAATGTTTCAAACTCGTACCTGGTCAAGAACTCAGCCCTAGGCAAAACTTGGTCAACTTGGGTCAGTCAGTGATTTACCCAATGAGTTTTATTGACCTGGGAGTCTTGAAAGGATTTTTATTGGCCTAATAGGTACTTAATCAAGGTCAATAGTTAACACTCCAAGATCTTATACTGACTCGTGAGAGTTGAATTAAATTTCTGTTTTGAGTTGGCAGGGGCAAGACTGGGTTTATTCGGGCTAGTATATAGCTGACCCGGCGAGATCTTAAGCATAGCTGCAAACCACATGCATCTATGCATCATATTCAGAAAAAAATGATTGAACCCCATGGAATTCAACATGACCCAGTTCCCAAAGACTTGTTAAACCAAACTATAAGCATGACTAGTTAATAAGATTTTTTGTCATTTATTAGGGGACTTGCTGGACATTCATGCATAAACAGTACATTTCTTGATTGATACTTCTATAGACAGAAAATTAAAATGGGTTGATAAGAGTCCAGTGATCAGATTTTTAGCCTCTGTCCAATAATGATCTTTGCTTTGTTGTACAATATAGGTGGGTGAACATAAGGAGCTTCTTCGCAAGGATGGCCTGTATGCGCAGTTAATCAAGAGACAGGTAGATGGATTGACGGACCGGCTGATGGGTTTTTGAAATTCAGGAGCTAAATAAGGCGGATTATATTATGAGTTATGTATTAGAGTTGGCTGATTATATGTAATTCTCCTTCTAGAAGGAGAGGAGACAGCAGTCTTTTGTTTAGGCCATTGATATTGCCACTGCCATGATTTAATAATTGTACAGATTCAACTTGTCTTTTATTTTTTGATCTGCTTCTGAGAGTTTTGGGAACTGTAATAACTTTTATCCCTCAAGAGGGGAAAATATCATTTCCCTTGTTTAAATAATAAAAGACAAGATGAGTTAGTGCAATTATCAAAACATGGTAGTGCAAATATCAGTAGCCTTGTTTTTTTAGATACAAATATTGATACTATATTTAAAACGAAGCCCCCTCCCCACTTTACAGGGAGATATATAAAAAGAATTGAAAAAAAATAAAAGTGTGCTGATATTCCCCCTCCCCGACGGCTGGCTAACGTTTCCCACGATTTGACCGGTCTCTCTCTCTCTCTCTCCACACACACACAACAGGAACAGTTGGTGGGCCCAACAGAAACCGTTGGTGGAATGGTGGGCCCATCTTTGAACAACGTAGGCCCCGCCCATACCCCACCATAGGATAATCCAAACCGTCCATTTGATGAGCCATAAACGTAAATAGGTTGCGTCCCAAAATATTATTTTCATAGGCTGATCCTAACCCTCCGATCTAAATAGAAACTACATCTTATGCAACCTCTATAGATTGTAAGGTTGTGATCATCCTATGGAAATGATTTTTGCGGCACAACCTATTTACATTGTGGCCCATCAAATGGACGGCTTGGATCATCCTATGGTCTAGACGGTACACTTCATTTTCAAAAATATGAGTGGGGCCTAAATTGGTACGAACCACACCATAGGATGATCCAAACCATGGATGGCTTGGATCATCCTATGTTGTGGACGGTACGCTTCCATATGAAAAATATCGGTGGGGCCTACGATTGGGCCTTAATGTTATTGTACGACCAACTCCATAGGATTATCCAAACCATGGACGGCTTGGATCATCCTATGTTGTGGACGGGCCTTAATGTTACTGTACGACGACAAGATGATCCAAACCATTCATTTGATGTGCCAACCCTTCTGGGGGCACAACCCATTTATGTTATGGCCCATCAAATGGACGGCTCGGATCATCCTATTGTCTGGACGGTACACTTCATTTTCAAAAATATGGGTGGGGCCTAAATTGGGCCTTAATGTTACTGTAGGAACCACACCATAGGATGATCCAAACCATGGACGGCTTGGATCATCCTATGTTGTGGACGATACGCTTCAATTTGAAAAAATATCGGCGGGGCCTACGATTGGGCAGTAATGTTATTGTACGACCAACTCCATAGGATTATCCAAACCATGGACGGCTTGGATCGTCTATGTTGTGGACGGGCCTTAATGTTACATTACGACCAACTCCATAGAATGATCCAAACCATTCATTGGATGGACCATAATGTAAATAGGTTGTGCCCCAAAAAATCATTTCCATAGGATGATCACAACCCTACAATCTATAGAAGTTGCATAAGATGTAGTTTCTAGTTAGATCGGAGGGCTAGAATCAGCCTATGGATATGATATTTTGGGACGCAACCTATTTACGTTTATGGCCCATCAAATGGACGGTTTGGATTATCCTATGGTGTGGTATGGGCGGGGCCTACGTTGTTCAAAGATGCGCCCACCATTCCACGCATGGTTTCTGTTGGGCCCACCAACTATTCCTGTTGTGTGTGTGGGGAGAGAGAGAGAGACCGGTCAAATGGTGGGAAAGTGACATATATGTTAAATCCTAACGTTTAACGTTAGCCAGCCGTCAAGCGAGAGGGGCGGGGGATATCAGCGTCCAAAAAATAAACTAAGTTTAATCTATACTATTTATAAAGTGAAGCCCATCCTAATTTTAAGGGGTAGTTAAAAAAAGGAAAAATTGCCAATGGGGGGCATCAAAATACGAGAATTGCCAAGGGGGCACACTTTTGAAAAATTGTTAGAGAGGGACGAAATGGGGGTTATCAATTCTCTAAAATGGGGTTATCAACCCTCTAAATGGGGTTATCAAACTCTCAAAAGGGGGTTATCAACCCCTCTGTAACAATTTTTCGAAAGTGTGTTCCCCATTAGCAATTCTCGTGTTTTGATGTCCCATTTGCAATTTTTCCTTAAAAAATGTTTCCTAAATAGACCGATCTCTCTCTCTCTCTCACACACACACACACAATTAAACGATCACGGACGATGGTAGAGCTCAATTATGCTTCTTCTTGCGAGTACCAATAAACTTACAGTAAAGGGAAAAAAAAAAATTTACACCCCCCCTAGTTTCTGAACATTCAATTCACCCTGAATTTCAAAATGTGACAACTACATCCCCTTAGGTTGCATTTTGTTTTAAGTAGACCTCTGTCAACTGTTTGTGAGTTTAACCTGACGGAATGGCCCAAACTAACCTGGGTTAATATTTCTAGGACAGAAATACCCCTATCTTTGTGTTTAAGCCATTTGTAGAGGGGTTAGAATTATGCCATTTCCTTCATCACGGCCGCCGTCGCAATCTCCGCCCACCGCCGCCGTCGCCATCTTCGCCCACCACCATCGTCTCCCCATCTCAATACCCTCACAACAGACAATGAAACCCTATCCCCATGGCTACATGAAACCACACATTTCAAGAAAAAACATTGATAAAGACAAAAAAAAAAAGCCCTAAATATTAGGGTTTTTGAAGACAAATAAAACTCTTACATCAAGGGTTTGTGTTGATAAATAAACGTAGGTTTGAATCAACCCTAATTTTCAGTTGGGGAAGACGAAGGCATTTTGGTCATTTCCGCCTCGTGGTCTACTCTGTCACGTTAAAAAAACTTCAGGGGGTGTACTTGTCACGTTTTGAAAGTCAAGGTTAGAGTTGAATGTGTCAGAAACTAGAGGGGGGTGTAAATGTATTTTTCCCTACAGTAAAAGTGTGCTGATGTCGCCCTCTAATTTGGGAAATGATACTCCCCCACGTTATTAGTTAAGTTTTGAAGGCAAAGAAAAATGTGAAAGGAGGTGAATTTATCCTTAGGAAGTGAACCATTCTCACAGAAACCGTTTGGGGGTGCGGGGCGGGTGCAACTTGGGTCGGGTTGAGGCGAACCCAACCCGACCCGACCCGAATTCCAACCCGACAAGGTTCGACCCAACCCGACCCGAGGAACCCTTTTTGCCCACCTGAACCCAACCCAACCCGACCCGACCCGAGATTTTTAGCTTAAAAAATTATTAAAAATGTCGGATTCACTCGGGTTGGGTTGCCCAAGCCCTCAACCCGATCCCGACCCAAACTCAACCCGGGTTGAGAAAACCCAACCCGAGAGCGGCAGTGAGGGGAGCATGAAAAACCGGGAAAAAAAAAACAAATTCCAAAAGTACTGTAATCTTTTCACTGCTTTTAGGTCTTATGCTCTCTTCCATTTGTGCCTCTCAAATCTCTCCCTCACCCTTTATTCTCAACTCCTCTTTTACAATTGGGGCCCACCAATATTCCATGTTATAATTTTTCATGGTTGCCATACATGCACTAAAATACTCTTTGAACCTAATGCCTCACTGCACATCAGCATTTTACTAGGGTGAATAGTTAATCATTGAATTCAGGCATAAAAAACTTTAAAAACAAGTATGTGTTCTCAAATCTGTTTTGCAAGCCTTGATTGAGCAGATAACATCTCCTTCTGGCATATGATCATATACTCGGTGTGTATGGATCAATAGATAAACAGCTTGATCAGTATACAAATGTGTTACATAATGGATAGATACGTTGCGTGTGATATGATTGTCGAATCTTCGACGGAAGTAGTTCATGTAGAAACATTTATAAAGCATGTGAAGTTAAATGGGACTTAGAAATATCTAAGTCTAGAAACATAATGAATTGGGCCAAATATCCCAAATAAAAAACTTTTTTTACCGATCCTTTGACTAAAAAAGCTAGTAGGAAACATGATTTTAAATTTTGACCGAAATTCGAAATTTCGGATTTCGGTCAACACAGAAACCAAAACAGCCGAAATCCGAAATTGCCGAAATGTACCAAATTTCGGGAATTTCGGGGAAATTTCAAAAAAAAAAAAATTTAATTTTTTATTCCTTTACCAAATTTCAGCCGAAATTACCGAAATTTCAGCCCAAAAAAAACTGACATTTCGTGTGACTTTACCGAATTTCGGCCGAATTTTCGGTTTCGGCTAGGTCCAAAATTTATGCCGAAACCGAAATTTCAAAACATGGTAGGAAAACATTTATTTAGAAATGTATAAGGCAGAAAATATAATGATTTAGGACAAATCTCCCAAATAGATGAATTATATAAGTCCATTGAAATATACAAGGTATTAATGGCACACAAAATGATAGTTTTTATATGGTGCCCGACTGTCAAGTATCGTGAAATAGGTTCCAACCTTGATATTTGATCTAACAGTAGCAAACTTTTTAAGAGGCTGCTGCTGGTTCAAATATCAAGGGTGGTACTATTGACGTACCACCATCACGGGACTTCACGGTCGGCCACCATATAATTTCTCACACAATGAAACACTTGATGGGAAATGTTGAGATTGTGATCACATGGCCTCATTGATTTTTCAGGGGAGAACCAAAAAGATAGCAATTTGATTTGGGGTCAGACACTCTTAACTCAAATCAGTAAACAAAAACCTGTGAGAACTAAAGGAAAATGATAAATTCGCCCCTTTTCTTTATATGGGAGAGTGATGCATGTGCATCTCGTACTATCACGAGATCAACGGTTAAGATCGTCGTAGCCTCAATCAGATCGTCCAGGACCCTCAGATTGGATGATTTCGGACGGTGTCTAGATCAACGGCTACGTTGATTGCTACACTTTAAGAAATTAAAGAGTTTTGCTTTTATTAGGATTTCTTTTGAGAAATTTTTGGAAGTTAGAGTTTTAGGAGTCTTTAGGGATAAGTTTTGCATAGGAGTTATTACTTTTCTTTAAGTCTTTGGACGTGTGAATGGTGTAGAATTTTTAGCAGATATGGATACTTTTAGCTACTTTTTAGGATATAGATTCCTTTGCTTTAAACTTCAAACGTTTTCTAATATAACTCAAAGAGGTCACATCCTCTATAAATATTGAATATGTGGAATGAAAAGTTAGCTTTGTTGATTAAGAATTGTTGCCTTGATGCCTTGGATTCGTCCGTCACCGGAATCGTCACCGGAAAACAAGCCACCCAGTGCTTGTTGTTGCCTTTCTTGCAAGCCATCTGCTGCTTGTTTTTGCTGCCTATATTCAACCACCTAATGTTGAATGATCCCAATACAGGGATACTGCTTCCGCTATACGCCCGTCATTTGGTATCAGAGCTAAGGCTCACAAGGTTTCTTAACTTTACAAATCTTAGATTCTATTCCCCACCAAGAGATCTTGCCACGTAGATGAAAGAAGATCCGCCCCGCCTACATAAATACGAAGCCCTTGATTCCATACGAAGCCCTTGATTCCGATCGAAGTGAAAGCTACTTTCTGCCTTCACCATCAAAATTTGAAGACTACTTCAAGGGCTTACTTTCCAATCAAATCAAATCCCACCGCCAGTCGAAGCATGCTAGAATAATTGCCCGGTGAAAGTATCAAATTCGTTGGAAAGGTCTTCAATTTAAAGTGGGAGCAAAGTGAGCGTTGATTTTGACTTGGCAGATCTGGAATCCCAATGCCGATATCAACTTTAATCTAAACTCATGGTCGAGTTTTTTTCAAGAAAGGGGGTCTGATGCAGGTGCATCTCGGACTATCATGAGATCAAAGGACTACATATTTTTTGGTACATCACATTCATGCATTTACGATCCATGTGACTGTATTGATACTACTGAAAGGTGTTCTATATGCCCGTCGTAGCCTTAATCGGATCGTCCAGGACCCTCAGATTGGATAATTCGGACGGTGTCTAGATCAACAGCTCACGTTAATTACTACACTTTAAGAAATTATATAGTTTTACTTTTATTAAGAGTTCTTTTGATAAATTTAGGAAGTTAGAGTTTTAGGAGTATTTAGGGATAAGTTTTGCATAAGAGTTATTACTTTTCTTTAAGTCTTTGGACGTGTGAATGGTGTAGAATTTTTAGGAGATATGGATACTTTTAGCTACTTTTTAGGATATAGATTTCTTTGCTTTAAACTTCAAACATTTTCTAATGTAATTCAAAGAGGTCACATCCTCTATAAATATTGAATACTTGGAATGAAAAGTCACCTTTGTTGATTAAGAATTGTTGCCTTGCTGCCTTGGATTCGTCCGTCACCAGAAAGCAAACCACGCGCTGCTTGTTGTTGCCTTTCTCGCAAGCCATCTGCTGCTTGTTTTTGCCGCCTCAATTCAACCACCTGCTGTTCAATGATCCCAATACAAGGATTCCGCTTAAGCTATAAACCCCTGTGTCAGAGAGCCAACACCAGCATACTTGGGAATCTGGGCCGTTGAGTCCTTCCCACGTGAAGTAAGTTAGCCCCTCTGTAGTCGTATATTCACCAGGGAGCTGTCCCAAGTAATTAAAAAAAGGGCGTATATATCACTTCCTGATCTAAAATATTGATGTGGAAACATCAGAATCTCTCCATGGTGTAATGAAGCCCTCTACATCATTTTCTTCTTCTCAACAGATCCAAAGAGTGAGGGATGTGCCTTCACTTTGTGCACCTGTGATAAATGTATGATAAGATTGAAATTTGCATTTGTGAACAAGAAGGGACAGATTTTAGCATCATCAAATTGGCGCCATCAGAAGGGACCCCAATGCTTTCTCTGTGAGCGCAGGTCTATAAATAGCGGACCAGCCGCTCAATCACAGGGATAGATTTTAGCATCATCAAATTGGCGCCATCAGTGGGACCATTTTCATTTCACGGCAATGAGGAATCTCGCAACCCAGCAAGACGATAGGATGGTAACCAGGAGCCAAGCTAACTTGTGCTTCCTTTAGAGCATCGGACCAGTCAGTGTGATCAGAGGTCAAAGGCAATGAGCCAACCTGGGGTGGGGATACCCATGTCAGAGAGAGAGAGAGAGAGAGAGAGAGAGAGAGAGAGACGGTCAAAGGCAATGTGCCGACCTATTCTTCCTTTAGAGCATCGGATCAGTCAGTGTGGTCCAAAAATTGTTGAGAAATAGCATTTTGATTTTAGGATCAATTGATTTTGATACACGCATGATGAATTAAATGAATAAGACAATCCGTTGAAAAGTGAGCCTGCGTGGCTGCTCTCACATGTAATAGCTAGCCGCGAAATGCCTTTCCGTAAATCTCTAAGAGTGTGTTTGGATTGTGGGAATCAGAATCGGTATGGGCCTGTTCAGTTACAGCAAGGAAACGGAAACAGAAAAGAAAATAGCCTCGGATTCGCATGGATTTTCCTCGATTACCGCCTCATGCTCCTCTCGAAAACAGAAGAAGTTAAAAAAAAAAAAAAAAAAAGCCCAAACCCCACCTCTCTTGAAACAGAAGAAGAAGCAAAAAACAAAAAAAAAACACTTTTCTTCTCCAACCATCGAAAGGAGAAGCCAAGCTCTTTCTTCTCCAATCGAAGCTTGCCTCCACTCCTCGAACAGGTACGCGTCCTCCTCCTCCCTTTCTTCCTTTTTTTCATTTTTTTGGATATTGGGTATGAAATCTCTGGTTTGCTATGGAGCAATGGGATCTTTGGTTTGCTATAAACCCTTGCATTTTTTCATTGGCTTATAAACCCTTTGGTTTGCTGCAAATCCTTTCATTTTTCCTTGGCCTATAAACCCCAGGTACGAAATCTCTGGTTTGCCATAAACCCTTGCATTTTTTTTTTGGATCTTTGGTGTCTAAACCCTTTTAGTTTTTTTCTGCCATTTTTTTGCTCTTCTCATCTCTGTCTAAGCTTTCAAAACCCTAGAACTTTTCATGGATCATTGTTCTTTGTTGTATTTGTCTTTTTTTGTGCCATTTTTTCTGAAAACCCTCGTTTTTAGCTGTAATCTATGCTTTGGAGCCCTCATTTTTGGGCTGATGTCTGTTTTTTTCACTTATTTGGGCTTATCTGTGTTTATCCATTTTGGGTTCTTGAAGAAAAATTATTTTTCTGATTTGGAACTGTGATATGAGTTTTTCCATTTTCGATTTGGTATTTAGTTCTGATTGAATCGTTTGTTGTGAACTCTTATTATTGTGTGTGATGGTTAACCATAATGGTTTATCTATTAATTGCTTCATAATCAGCTATGTTTATCATTTATAGAGTTTTTTATTAGTCTGTGATACCAAAATTATCTTGTTGTCGATCTTTTTTGTGTGTGATTACATGGCTAAGCTACTAGATGTACTGTTAACATGGAGGTGTTAATGTGGGTTTGTTTGTGGTGGTGTTAATGGGGGGTTTGCTATGTTGGATTTGATGGGGATCCATCTTATTATGTTTTATTGGTGGTGGTGTTAATCAGATCTGATTTTTTGCAGGGGACACCAATTTCTGATTCTCAATTCTCTGAAGAGACTCTAACTTGCAAGGTAATAAATCTGATGTTTCTTTACATTTATCTTGTTGTTCTAATCATTTATGATGTTCCTCTTTCTTTATCTTGTTGTTGATCCATTATTAGTTTGCTTCATGATTTTAATCTTGTTTGTATGTGATAGTAGCATTGTAGGATGACATTCTGGTTGAATGTTGAGATGGGGGTATTAATGGTGGTATTGGTGGGTTATGGATGGATGGTGGTATTTGTGGTATTAATGGTGGTATTTGGTGGTGTTTATGGGGGTAATAATGTTTATAGATGGATGGGTTATGGATGGATAGTTTATGGAGTGGTTGTGTATGGATGGATGGTTTGTGGAGGGATTTGTATATTCATGGTTGGTAGGTTTATGGAGTGGTTGTGTATGGATGGATGGTTTGTGGAGGGATGGTATATGCATAGTTGGATGGTTTATGGAGGGAGTGTGTAAGGGTGGATTGATGGTTTTTGGATGAATGGTTTATGGAGAAAGTGTTTATTCTGTTTGTGTTGTATCTGATTGTGTTGATTGTCTTATTTTTTTATTGTGTTTAAGATGTCTTATTTGTGATTGTGTTGTATTTTCTATTGAGTTATTGACTTCTTATTTAGAGTAAGATGCCTCGTCGTCCTACAAGGAGGAAGAAAATAGTGTTGCGAAGAGCTGAGTTGAAGAGTAGGAATGAGCTAGTTGGGCAAGCAGTCGCACTACTAATGGCTGGTGCTGCTGCCATCTTAGTACTTTGGAAATAGTACTATGAAAAGTATCTTCTCAGAGCTCCCTATGAAAGCAATTACTTAACGCGTCGTACGTTCATTTCTTTTGTCATCGATTCATATGAACATTGTCATAACTTGCTACGGATGAACATCAGCTGCTTTCGTCAATTTGTTGAAATATTTAAACGGGCGGGAACCCTAGAAGATACAATCCATTGTAAGGTGGAGGAGCAAGTTGCCATCTTCTTGCATATTATAGCACATAATCAGAGGGTTAGGACTATTAGAGCATATGTTAGACATTCAGGGGCAACTGTTTCGACGTATTTCAACAAAGTACTAAAGGCAATTTTGGGTATGCAAGATTTCTTCATCAAACCAACAAATTAGAAACACGCTTACCACACAGATGTTGACTGATTTCAGTAGACGTCATTGACGTTAGGGGATTATAGTTTCACTCCATATATGGTTGGAGTAACTTTGTTATGTTTTGATGGCTGTAAGACTCTTTTATTGTTTCGACTAACTTTGTTATGTTCTGATGGCTGTATGTGTGTTTATTCAAGTAACTCTGTTGTTTTTAGTGTGATGGATTAAAATTTTGAAGGAAGATAGTAGCTAGTTGTTTTGAATGATGCAGCTTCATTATCTTTTTATGCTTGGATGATGTATGTTGTATCTTTTTATTCCCTGTACGACATGTTCAGATATGTGTATACATCTCAGGTTGTTATATGGATGTATGCCTCCTAACAAACATATATGTGCATATTGAATCAGAATGACAACTGCGCCACAAACCTCGCAGAAGAAGGGGAAGAATATCATTTGGAATGACCAAATGGATAAGGTGCTCGTAGATACCATTCCAGTTCAAATCACAGAGGGGTACAAAATCTCAAATGGTTTTAAGGATCCGGCTTATGTAGCTGCAGCCACTGCAATGAATGCCTTTTTCAACCTCCAACTCAATAAGGAGCACATAAAAAATCGCATCAAGACTATGAAAGAAACATACAAGAGTGTTTGCATTATCCTCAGTAGAAGCGGTTTTGGCTAGGACGACGAGACCAAAATGGTCACCTGCGAGAAGAGGTCTACGATGACTACGTCGCTGTAAGAAACACTTCCTCTCAAGATACAATCTTTTTATACTAATACCATATCCAATATCTTCTTATTTTTTATGCTCCTTGTCACAGGCTAATCCAAAACATAAGAAACACTTCACTACCCATCATGTTTTGCATGACGATATGTGAAAAATCTTTGAAGATGAGTTCGCGAAAGGGGCCAGGTCTAGGACACATGAGAATCCAAGCATAGCAAGTTCGCAGCCAGTCAGTCTTGATGACATTGGGGATGACTTTGCAGATGACCATACCCCCATGTCTCACCACCCACCATCTCCAGAAGCAGATCCCACTAATGGTGGTAGTGAGACATCTCCCTTAAGACGGGCTGGTACCAGACCACAGAGGACTCGCCAGGGTGGGGCACATTTGGACAATATGTCGCGTCTCTCAACAAGCATGGACAAGGTTGCCGATGCCCTCACAGGTGCGCATGCCCCTGCTTACCTTGCACAGCTTCGCAAAGCTGTTAAAGGGGTTGGGGGTTTTTCGCAGGATATCTTGTTGAGGACCACGGAGTACCTCACAGTAAATCCATCTCAGGCGTATCTTTTCATCATGTACGAGGAGGAGGAGGAGAGGAGGTCGTACATCCGAAGGAAGATGGCTCGTTTCATCAGGCAACATATGGATGATTGAGGGTGGTTATGGTGGTAGTTACTGTTATATGAACAATGCTTTTATGACACTTTTTGGGTGGTGGTTATGGTGGTAGTTACTGTTATATGAACTTTGCAGTCTTTGTTTTATTTTGGGTGGTGGTTATGGTGGTAGTTACTGTTATATGAACTTTGCAGTCTTTGTTTTATTATAGTGGGTATTTATTTTGAATGTTGGTAGTTATAGTGGTAGCTTTTATTTTGGATGTTGGTAGTTAGGCCGTAGTTATTTTTATCTGTAATGATCTTTGACATTTGGATGGCGGTTAATGGCAGGCGGTGCATATTTTCTGTTTTGACATTTGGATGATGCATTGACATCTTTTCATCATGTGATATGTTGTCTTTTTGTTAGGTGAGTATGGGGAAGCAGAAGTACTATGCTGTCTTTAATGGCAGGAGGCCTGGGATTTACTACACTTGGCCAGAGTGCCATGAGCAAGTTGACAAATTTAGCGGAGCATGCTACCGCTCATTTGGGACGTTGGCGGAGGCTCAGTCACAGCTAGACACATATTTGGAGAGAGCCAGGTACTGGACCAGCGAAAGGGTTGAGGAAGTGCAAGGGGTAGAGGAGTTGCGAAATGAAAGGGCAAAGGCAGTGCCACAGAGGGTGTTACCATGGGTTTCCCTCTTTCTTGTTGGTATTCCTTTTAAAATCTGCTTCTTAAGTTTTTTTGAGTATTTATTTGTATTAGTGTATTATTTGGTAGGGCTTAGGGGGCATAACTTGCTTTATATGTGGTAAAGAACATATTATGTGCTGTTTCTTTTCTGTTTCCCGGGCAACTGAATCCACATTCCTATTGTTTCTTTACTGTTTCTTTTCCGTTTCCTGGCAACTGAATGCGCACTCCTACTGCTTTCTTAGCAGTTCTTTTCCTTTCCGTTTCCTTCTGCCACGTCATTTTCTTTTCCTTTCCGTTTCCTGCGCGCAACTGAACAGACCCTATGGAAATCAAATTCCACTCCCATACCAATTCCCTCAATAAAGGGAATGCCAATTCCTATTCTGATGTTTGGATATGTTTTTAGAATCAGAAATTGTATTCACATCCCCCTCTCTTATCCTAAACCCTCTTCTCTTTCCTCAACGTTTTCTCATGCTTCTCACAAAGCTAGGTCAATCAAACATCCTCACAAAAAAAAAAGATCCAAATCCAAAAGCAATACCGATCATGACCCTAATTATTGCCTCTTGTAGAAGGAATTAGACCAAACCCTATAAACACAACCAAGAGAAAGAAGATGCAAGCGCAGGCTAAGGAAAAGGAAACCCTAAAAATTAGTTATGACCATGGTTTTAAATTTCGACCGAAATCCGAAATTACCGACACCGAAATGCATCAAAACCGAAACAGTCATTTATTTCGGCCGAAATTTCGGAATTTTGGTCGAAATTTCAGTTTTTCCGAAATCTGATCCAAAATATCTATTTTTTTAATATTAATTTAATATTTCACCAAAATTTTGGCCGAAATTTAATATGGAATAAAATATTCGTTTCGGGTTATGTACCAGATTTTGACATTCCAGGGGCCGAAACCGGTAGCGAAACCGAAATTTTAAATCATGGTTATGACAACCATGCCAATTTATCCTCTGGGATTGTTCTCCATCGAGATAGAAAATTGTGGATAAGCTATGCTGAGAAAATATTCTGTAACAAGGTTTTTGCAACAGGGGAAGAGTTTCTGAAACAAGTGTTTTTTTCCTGAAGAACCCAGAAAACATGTTGATCAAAGAACCCGTAAACAGCTTACTGTAAGAAGGTTTTTAGGTTCTTGCAATAGGGGATGGGATTCTGCAAAAAGTTTTCTTTCTTCTGAAAAAGGTTATTTTTTTTTTCTGAAAAGAGGTTCTTGGAGAGAGAGAGAGAGAGAGAGAGAGAGAGATTTTCTCAGCCAAATTGAGTATTTTTTGCCAAGGGAATCATAATACCACCTACTTGGGGCGGTAACATATTCCGCCCGATATTCGACCTAAAATTTTGCCAAGTGATGCCCATTACAGCGATAAAATCCAACCAAACGGCGAAAACAGTGGAAGCAGAATCAAACACCCATTCTAATTACCGATTCCGGCAATCCAAACACACCCTAAGGCCTTAGGTGGTTTTAAAAATTGGTTTGAAAATTCTTTGAAAATGGCAAAACGACATGAGTTGATCTCCAATACAATCTAAAAGATAAAAATACTTTGGCTCCTTGATTGCATTGGCTTCAAAGATTTTCCCCAGCTTGGTTTGTTTTCAATGAACACTTGACTTGAAATGGTCCATCTGACTTCTTCCACTTGATGAATTCCTTCACTTGAATACATTGAGTTGGTCACCATCTATGGTTCATCTCCAAGCTTTTGACTTTGGCTCTTGTGCAAGTTGTGGTTTCCAAATGTACCTGTCTAAAACAGTTGCAAGCCATTAGTCCTTAATTAGTCAATTTGGGTTTGTTGATCATCAAAGCATATATAGGGTTGACCCCTTAGGCTTACACTTTCTCCTCTTCTTTTCAATCTCCCGAAATTCAATCTTCTACGGAAAGTTTTGGTCGTCGACCCCTTAAATTGAGTTTCAAATTACCTTCTTAGACTGGCACACTCGTGCATATATCACACACACGACCACAGCTACACACTCTATCCATGCTAACGGATCACACCAACGACTCTTGATCGAAGCCAACAGAAATATAATTAGATATAAAAAGGTACTTCCTTAGTTTATAAGAGAGAGAGGGACCCCTAAAAATATGGTTGGGGATACCCTATGTCAGAGAGAGAGAGAGAGAGAGAGAGAGAGAGAGAGAGAGAGAGAGAGAGAGAGACGGTCAAAGGCAATGCACCAACCTGTGCTTCCTTTAGAGCGTCGGATCAATCAGTGTGGTCCACAAATTGTTGAGAAATAGCATTGTGTTTTTAGGATCAATTGATATATCACATGATGAATTAAATGAATAAGACAATCTGTTGAAAAGTGAGCCTGCATGACTGCTCTCACATGCAATAGCCAGCTGCGAAATGCCTTTCCGTGTCTGTCCTTAGCAAATCTCATATTATTATTCTTTTAGGGAAATGATTTCAGCGCTTCAATGTTTTGATAAACATGCGCTCTCATGTTTGTCCTGTAGTGTTTATAGGGCTTTAAGAGCTTTTTGAGTACCGTAATATTCCTCTGACAACCTTTTAAACACTACAAGACAAACATGGGAGCGCATGTTTGTCAAAACATTGGAGTGCTGAAATCATTTTCCTTTTTTAAATGTTATTTTGACTATAAGGTTGATATATTTTTAATGGCAATAAATTTTCCCA
The DNA here is from genome assembly GCF_043159265.1 of Tasmannia lanceolata. Taxonomy (NCBI): domain Eukaryota; kingdom Viridiplantae; phylum Streptophyta; class Magnoliopsida; order Canellales; family Winteraceae; genus Tasmannia; species Tasmannia lanceolata. The sequence goes on from NW_027518714.1 coordinate 40,906,934, forward strand.
AACCATACAAACTTAATGAGATGCCCCTCCTCTCTTTCGGACAAAGGTAGGTGGAGGCACACGCAAATGACATGAAGGAGGTTTTTATTTCTTTTTGGGTAGGTTTAGGTAGACCTGGCAAAAAGTGACCCGGACCCGCAGGTCCACCCAGCCTGCCCATAAATTCCGGGTCCGGGTCACAAATCTGTGACCCGTTTGAAATTGACCCGCGGGTGCTTGTGGGTGCCCGTAGAGAAGTACAAAAGTTTTATTTTGGCCTTTTTTTGTTCGTAATTGTCATAATTTTTTAATTTTCTTTGCACTTTTTTTGGTAATTGTCATATTTTAATACATTCTTTTGGTATTTTTTTTGGTAATTTTTCTACTTTGCTTCCATTTTTCCGTAATTTTTCATTTAAAACTTAGTACCCGCATGATTATTATATATTGCTATTATTTATTGCTAGCCACCTTTGTGCAAATCGTACTTCTGCCGATCTTTGCAGCAAAGGATGGGCGACAAGCCGAAGTAGCCTCGACGAAGGTGGCTAGCGAATTCATATACAAAAAAAAAAATCTTAAAAAAAATATGTCAAAAATCCGGGTGACCCGTGGGTCGATTGGGTGCGGGTCCACGCTCAATGACCCATAAAAATTTCCGGGTCATTTTGACCCGGACCCGGACGGGTCGGGTCAAACCGGCCCGGCTTGCCCGTTTGCTAGGTCTAGGTTTAGGCCCTGTCTAGATTCCAAGAATTTTCTAGAAAAGTTTAAAAAGGAAATTCTTTTTCCAAACTCTTCTACTTTTCAACTATTTGTTTACACATGAAAAAATAACCTTCAGCAATGGGTTCAAGTTTTTTCTACAAGGGCCTTCAATTTATGATAATATTCCTCTAAATATACCATAACTATACAATTTCCCTCTCAATCGTTGATCGGAAAAATTTCTCAAGAAAAATTTCCACCGGAGATACTTTTCTTGCAATCCAAAGAATCTAGAGGGTAATAATTGGAAAAGGAAAAATTGCCAATGGGGACGCCAAAATACAAGAATTGTCAACGGGGGTACACAACTTTGAAAAATTGTTAAACAGGGTTGATAACCCCCTTTTGAGAGTTTGATAACCCCATTTAGAGGGTTGATGACCGATTGACCCCCTCGTAGAGAGTAGAGAGTAGAGACTTGACAACCCCCGTTTCGTCCCTCTTAACAATATTTTACCGTTGGCAATTCTTGTATTTTGATGTCTTCCATTGGCAATTTTTCCATTGGAAAATGGGAAATGACATATTCACCCCCACGCTTTACCGGGCCCACCTCCCTTGTACAATGTAGCTCCCGCCGATCTGAAATTTGGTGTAAACTGGGTGTCGAGTGGCTTTTATTTCTGTCCAAACAGAAACCACGAAATCGGAGGAATAGGGTTTTAGGCTTTTAGCTAGTCTGAACATGACCCACGTTGGAACGCTTCCGAAATTCTCTTCCTAGCCGTTAACCTCCCTCCAAGGCAAGCTCTCTCTCTCTGTGGATTCGTTCTTTCCCGTTCCTTCTCTCTATTATAAGTACAAATATTTATGTGAAGGGTTTGTATCTTGCTAATCTTGTCATGTTCTTCACAAGTGCTTCTCATGATATCAATCCTCTTGCAGTCTTGCTATACATTTAGGGCACGTTTGGCTGCCATGAATTTGTAACGGCCTCAATGGGCCATGACTTATTTGGGTCTTTTACTTTTCTTGGATTCTTATTTAGTTACGGTTAAGATATTTGTGTTGAGAAAATCCGCTGGGCAATCCAATCCGATCTTCCACTGTGAGAAAAAATAATATACAAGGATTACAATGGATTAATCACAAACCCACAAACCCGCAACCCTTTCCTTGCTTCTCAAACCTAAGATCGCCGAGAGAAAACCCCAAGAGAAACCCAAGAGAATACCCCAAGAAGAAAACCCAGATAGAAAACCCTCTATTCTTCTTCTTCTCCCTTTGTCTCTCTCTCTTCACTTGTCTTTTTCTTTTTCTCTCTTTCCCTCTCTTGATTTTTCCACTCTCCAAAGAAGAAAGCCACTTCCTCTTTTTAATTGTTTCCAAGAAACCCAAATAAGAGGGTTTCTATCTTTGCCTCTTGCCTTCCCACCCTAGCCACCTACGGTGGGTGGGAAATAAGGCAACTTTCCAACAATCTCCACCTTGGCTTATTTCCCAGCCACCTGAAGATTTTCCGTTGATGTCTCCACCGGTTCACTATTACCGCAAACCACCATTGGCCTTTTAAAGTACCAGCTACACACCATCGAATCACCTTGGTTCTGACTCCTCCTGATTCGATCAACACGGCCAATGCACATGTGTAGCTGCCAACCCGTTGACTCACCTAGTCAACCTTGGAGAGGGATCTCGATCCATCCTCCCCAATTCAGGTATTGTCATCCTCTCACCATCGTTTGCAACCTGGAAACCTGTCTCTGCACCAACTGCGAAAGAGACCCTATGCGTGCGCATGCCATTACCCTGTTTCCATCTAGCCATCAAGATCTTAGGAATACTAGTCCCCGTGTCCCCAATCAGACGATATAATCCACCACACTTCTCTCCTTTCATCAGAACCATACAACTGCGTGTGATTTTCATGGCTCCACTTGCAGCTGAAAACCTGCAACCCCTGAAGTCCAACCGGCCAAGTGATACTAGATTCTTCTTTAGCTTTGGAACATACGCCACACCACCCAAAGTACGAACCACTTCATCGAACATCTTGATCTTCACCGTCCCAACTCCCGTGACGTCACAAGTGGACCCATCACCCAAGGACATTACACCAGCCCTTGTCTCTTGGAACGCATCAAAATATTCCCTCCTGGAGCATACATGAACAGAGCAACCTGAATCTAGAATCCACTCATCATGAGAAGTGTGATTACCTGAGGAGATGTGAGAACGTCTCCAAACACTTCGCTCTGTTCTCCTGCCACCACAACATTCGTATCACCATTGTCCACCCGGTCAGCTCGTTTTGGAAATCCCACTTAATGTGACCATATTCCTTGCAATGGTAACATTGCACACCCTTTCCGCCGACCCTGGATCTTGACCTGCCTTTTCCTGATCCCCTGTCAGACGACCTCCCTCTTTGATACCCACCATGAACGATCAACCCTTGTTCTTCACTTACACCAAGAACAGGTTTCTTCTGCATCTCATTCGATAAGAGCGATGCCGTGACTTCCTCAAACTTTATCGTATCCTTACCATACAAGAAAGTCGTCACCAAGTTGTCATACGAATCAGGAAGAGAAGTAAGAAGCAAAAGGGCCTTGTCTTCTTCCTTCAGCTTTTCGTCAACCTTGTGGAGTTGATCCACAAGCCCGTTGAACACTGTGATTTGTTCCAGAAGATCCCCGCATTCCTGCATCTTCAGCTCGTACAATTGCCGCTTCAGATACAACTGGTTGGCCAAGCTTTTTGACATGTAAAGATTTTCCAACTTCTCCCATAATTTAGGCGCATCTTCTTCTTCCATAACGTTAAACATAATGCTATCTGCCAGACATAGTCGAATTGTGCTGATCGCCTTCGACTCTATGTCTTCCCACTCGGCACTCGTCATCTTCTCCGGCTTTCCATCATTTCCCTTAAACGCCTTAGCCAAGCCTTGTTGAACTAGGATGTCTTTCACCCTCATCTGCCATAGGGTGAACTGCCCTTTCCGTCAAATCTGTCGATGTTGAACTGAGTAGAACTCGATTTTACCGCCATCTCAGATTACTTCGCACTTCTCGGTGTAACGCTCCACCTCGAACAAGAATCTTCTTTGACAATCTTTCCACCCTAAAAAATCGCTCTAACCGCGATCCAATCACAACACCCACGATCACTCCACCCAGCCTCGACGATCGCTCCACCTGAGCTCTGATACCACTTGTTGAGAAAATTCGCCGGGCAATCCTATCCGATCGTGCACAAATATAATGGAAAAGTAAAATAAGCCGAGCAAATCAAGCCACAAGATGAACACCAAGATTTTACGTGGTTCGGCAAAGCCTACTCCACTGCGAGAAACACGATCTTCCACTATGAGAAAAAATAATATACAAGGATTACAATGGATTAATCACAAACCCACAACCCTTTCCTTGCTTCTCAAACCTAAGATCGTACCCAAGAGAAAACCCGAGAGAAAACCCCAACAGAAACCCAAGAAGAAAACCCAGATAGAAAACCCTCTATTCTTCTTCTTCTCCCTTTGTCTCTCTCTCTTCACTTCTCTTTTTCTTTTTCTCTCTTTCCCTCTCTTGATTTTTCCACTCTCCAAAGAAGAAAGCTAGTTCATCTTTTTAGTTGTTTCCAAGAAACCCAAATAAGAGGGTTTCTATCTTTACCTCTTGCCTTCCCACCCAAGCAACCTACGGTGGGTGGGAAATAAGGCAACTTTCCAACAATTTGAATAAGGGATAAGCTATGTTATCTCATCCTAGTTAGTAGAGATGCCATGTGGCAGTAGGAGTGTTATCTTTTCCTTGTTTGTAGGGATGCCAATGAGCATTGTTAATTTATCCTCGTTGTAGTTCTTTTGAAAGCTAAGCAATAGAATTAATTCATAACTCTGCGTGGTCTTCACGTTAGGAGACTAATCCTCTCTAAAGTATTTTCTGATACAGAGGTGAATCCTCACATATTTTTCCTGGGATATTAGCTTACCCAAGGGCGAGGGACGGTGGGAGAGGGATAGATTTGAGAGGGAGTTAGTTAGGAGTGGGCAAGAAAAGCCTTAAAAATCCTTCGTGTCCCACTGTCCTACCCCTCTCTCACCACTTTGAGACACTAATTTATCATGGAAAAAAAAATTCTTGGCTGCCAGACATGGCCTTAGTGTCATTCACTAGAGTTTTGCGACTTTTTCTTTCCCTTTTTATAGTTTTTGGTTGCTCACACCCCCTTGAATGTACAGTGCATATCTTTTATGGTCCTGATGATGCCGAAATCTGGTTCTAGGATCCACGGTTGGTAGAGCTCTGATCTGTGATCAACTTGCGCTCACAGAGAAAGCGTTAGGGCCTAAGGGCCCCGGAGTTGTATTTTCGGTGGACCACTTCGACGCTTAAGTAAGAAATCGGCACAACAGGTGAATAAAGCGAGAGGTTGAAGATGAGTTATAACTCTTACTAGAGATTGTTAAATATGTACCTTTGAGCGTGTGGGTCTTATTTATAGAGGAGTCCACAATTGTTTAGGGAACCTGCCTTAATATGAGCCTTTCCTTATTGGGCGATTTCCTTGGGAGATAAGTACCAAGTTTCCTTAACAGAAATGGTTTCTATCCTGGGTGAGTGATCTCTCTGGAGAGTTTTCGTCCTTGGGTGGGACTTCCCTTCGGTGGTGCTTTCCTTTTTGGAGATGTTGCTAAATCCGAGATACGGGGAGTCCTCGCGGGATTCTATTTTTAAGAGGCGGACTCAATTTCTAATCTTACAATGAAGCCACATGTCGAACATTGAGGGAGATACCGATTTTACCGCCAACTTCTTGCCCCCCACTCATCCGAGTCATGATATGAGTCGGGTGAGTTATCTGAGCTACCATCAATTACTCGGTACCAAGCGGAATGACAAGACTCAGTCGGTCGGTGAGTTCTGATGGAAACAAAGCGTCACAGGGTGGGAAGTCTGAGATTTTGAATGGTGAGAAGTTGGAACATCGTGTCGTCTTGGGAACATGAAACGACAGTTTTAGGTAATGATGGTGGTGATGGGAAACGATACCCTCATTATGAGGCATTATTCCCGCGGCATCATATTATCATGACACGTGTCCGGGAGGCGACAGATTTCAATCGTCGCAATTATCCCGCCCGGTTTTTCCCGCCTTCCCCTTTCTTATTTAAAGGGGTTATGGGGCTCATTTTCTCCCACCTCTTTCTTCTTCTCCTTTCAAGTCTTCATTTTCATTCATCATCATGTCGCAAGAAACCAGTCCCCTCAATCAAACGACGACGATTATTCTAGTGGTAGAAATTAACTCTCCGCCGATGGAGACGATGACCATCATGAGCACGCCGTAAAACCAGTGGCCAAGCGAAGGAGAGGATCAAGGAAAGGAAAAGTGTTCTCCGGGAAGGGACCATTTCTCCCGTTCCTGTGTCTCCCCGGTGGCCGGAGATGAGACGGTGAAGCCAAAGTTGGGAGATAATAGAGGGAAAATTCCGGGATCCAGCAAACGTCTGGAACCCAGCCAACAAACGCCGACGTCCTCTCCCTGGACAAAAATTCAAGGTTATCTTGGGAACTATCGGTGTTCCTTGAAACACGCTAAGGAGCGGGGTTACAAGGTTGCCATGCAATTCCTCCAAGCGGGAAAAGAAGCTTGTCGTCTTCAGAGAGGGTCAGAGAGCTTGAGAGAATGAGGCTCTGAAGACCCGGCTCTGAGAGTCGTCCGAGGCCTGGGGTTTCCAGGAATGGGTGAATTGGTCCTAAACATCAAACCGTCCTTCCCGTTGGTGTCTTTGAAGTTTCCAAGTGCACCCGAGGGAGTACAACAGAGCGGAGATGGGGAATGGCTTATGGAAGAAGATCCTTCCGAAGAGTACCCCCTCGAGGAGGATCCTGCTGAGTGACCCTTGTCGCCCCTCGGAGTCCCAGGATCCGTAGAGAGCGAATTAACCTTCGGATGAGAGGAAGACGCCCGAGACCGAGGACAAATGGTGATATTGACATTCCGAACCCTAATGATGCAACACTATAGTCTTTTTTTCTATTTTTGTTTCTTTTTATCCATTTAACTGGCCTTGGAGTCCCTCACTTTGTAGAAACTTTTAACTTCTCTAATGAAAAGATTTTTCTTTGTTCGTATCTACTGTATAATACATGTTCTTTTTGGACTCTTTCCCGATCCGAGCGTTACTACAAAATTCTCTCATAGGGTATCTGTCATAAGGATGCGCTACGGTTGGGTCCGACCTTATTTGGAACTTTTCGGGGAGGCTCGGTGCCGTCCTTCCTTGTTCGTTAGTCGGCCCTGGAGTATTCATAAGCTTTGAAGAGTGATGATTGTCAAGCGTGAATCGAGGCGTCGTTTTTAAAGTAACCGTCATTATTTTCGTCACAAAAATGGGGGTTCGAATTGAGGCTAATTAAGAGGGCACCATGTGTCGCGCGTTCCCGAAAGGGACGTGACGATTTCCCACTCATGCCTTTTCACTTCTTATAAAACCCCTTTCTTATCATTTCATCTTTCACCTTTTTTTATTTCTTTGCTCCTCTTCTTCTACGAACAATGCTTTTTCGATGACGCTTCTACCAAATGTATTTGTCCGACATAAGCTTTGCGTCCGGCCGTCGTCGGGCCTCCTGCTGCTAACCCCCCAGAGATTACATCAATGTTGCCCGCAATATGGGGTCGTCTTTCAGTCCCAGTGTCTACGGAGGGCCGGTCACGACCTTCTTGCTGGAGAACGGTGATGACTCGCCGAGCGTCGTCTTTCTAAGGATCGATGAACCTCGGACCTCGGAGTTGGTTGATGATTCCTTGACAGATTTTGGAGGTATCTATTCAGATGTACCTGTTCGACCAACCTCTCTATCTCCTGCTTGAGGTGATATAAATCGTTGGTCGTGTGGCCATGATCTTGGTGGAAGTGGCAATACTTGCTTGTGTTCCGCCTCCTGCCATTACTGCGCATCTTCTTGGGCCATTGCACAATCTTTGTCCCTGATTTCATAAAGGACGTCAGCAACAGTAGTGTTTAAGGGGGTGTAATTGTACCTTTCGAACTGTTGGGCCTGAGGGCGATTGAGAGGTCAGTTGTCCTGTCAGGGCTGTTTAATTTGCCCGTTATTGGTCTTTGGCTCCTCTTTCTTCTTTTCCCCGACCCTAGCGAGTTCCATCTCTCTTTCGATGGCGAAGGACTCCTTGGAGTTAACATACTTGTCCGTCCTTGTCAAGAGTTCCTGGATATCTCTTGGGGGGTCGACGTTGAGTGAGAGCTTTAATACTCTTTCTCATACTGCCGTTTTAAGAGCCGCGACCATGTTGTAGCTGGGCTCTTTAATTTGCGACAGTTCGAGGTTAAACCGGCATAAAGGATCTCAAGGTTTTGTCCCGCCCTTGCCTGAGTGCTAATAGGGCGTCCGCAGGTTTCGGTGAGGCCGGTAATTAGCTAAACAAGTGACGAACTCCCTTCCTAGTTTTTGAAACTAACTTACAGACTTCGGTCTAAGGCGATCATATCAACTCCTTGCACTTTTCTTTGAGAAGGAGGAGAAGGCTTTACACATGAATCTGTCGGTGGCTCCTCTGAGTACCATTGCTTGACGAAACGACGGAGGTATTCAAGTGGGTCGGTAGCACCGTCGTAGAAGTCCAGATGAGGCATGTCGAAGTTTGGGATGAGTGGGAAATTGGCGATTTTGGTGGTGAATGGCGAAACTGCCTCTTTTTCCCATTCGGCGAGAAGCTCGGTATCGTATGGTGCCTTCATATGTTGTTGGACCTCTTGTAATTGTCGTTGGAGGTCAGCCACGGCAGCAGGATTCACAGCGTTCGCATTCGTGGTGTTTGGCATTCGGCATCTCGAAGGGACGGAATTGACGAGCGTTGGATTAGTGAACGTAGGTTCTGCCTTCCCTCGATGCTGGATTTCATCGTTAGCCCTTATGTTAGGCCTTGGTTCAAGGCTGGTGATTGATGCAGAGACTACGCGGTAGGGTTGTCTCCGGTTGTGGGGATTCCTTCCACTGGGAGATTTCATCCTCTTCCTCGATGATTGGAGGATTTTGTATGTTGGGGACTTGGGGGGAGGTTTCCACAATGGTTGGGGGGGTATTCTCCGGAAAACTTCTTGGAGAACGGAGGTGAAATCCTTGAACTGTTGTGATAACTTGTTGAACATACCCATAGTTATTGGAGTTTCGTCGGCCGCTAGGGGTGGATTTTCCTCCTCCGGCCGTGGATTAGCGGCATTGGTTTGGCTCCTCATCGTCATCCTTTTGCCTTGGGGGGGCTTTGTTGTGCCCTTCGATGCTTTAGATTTCGAAGTCTGCATGGTCCCACGGATGGCGCCAATCTGATGATGCTGAAATTTGGTTCTAGGACCAACGGTTGGTAGAGCTTCGGTTTTTGATAAACCTGCGCTCATAGAGAAAGCGTTAGGGGCCCAGGAGTTGTGGTTCCAGGGGACCACTTCGACGCTCAAGTTAGAAATCAGCACAACAGGAGAATAAAGTGAGAGGTTGAACACGAGTTATAACTCTTACTAGAGATTGTCGAATACATACCTTTGAGCGTGGGGGTCTTATTTATAGTGGAGTCCACAACTGTTTAGGCAACCTGCCTCAATAGGAGTCTTTCCTTATTGGGCGAGCGACCTCTTTGGAGAGTTTCCGTGCCTGAGTGGGACTTCCCTTTTGTGGCGCTTTCTTTTTGGAGACGTTGCTAAATCCGAGATACTAGGAATCCTCGTGGGATTCTATCTTTAAAAGGCAGACTCAATTTCTAATCTTATGATGAAGCCACATGTCGAACATCGAGAGAGATACTGATTTTACCCATAGTTGCCGGATTCTCCATCCACCATCCGGCTCGCGATTCGGGGTCACGCGATCCCAAATGTGGTTCGCTAGCGACCCGGATCGCAAAAATGACGAACCGTGGCGACCCGCGGGAGAGAAAGAGAGAGATTCATATGGACTAAGGGAGAGATGGAGAGAGAGAGCTTTTATATATTTTGGGTTGGATTGAAACTGGAGATTTCTTTTTGAAAACAATATGTAGGGCATACATGGGGTTTTTTAATTTTGTTTATTAAATGGATGTAGTATGGACTATGGAAGATATTCATATATTCCAACGGGAACTTTCTTTCTGAAAAAATATGTATGAAATAAATGACGTTTTTATATTTTGTGTATTAGATGTATGTAGTGTGTACTATGGCATGATATTCTTGTAAAAATATATGAAATTATATATATATATATATATATATATATATATATATATATCTATGTGTGTGTAGAGAGAGTGTGTGAGTCCGAATTAGCGCTCCAAACTAACCGCGACCCCGAATAGCGAACCAACATAGCATACCCTCATCATACTGCGTACCGTGTGTTAACTTACCAACTTCTCCAAAAGCTTAAGCTGTTGGAGAAAGGCGTTATTTATCTTTTATACTTTAACACTCCCCCGCACGTGTGGCCCACTTGGCAAACACGTGGCACATGTGGTCCCACTTTGGGCCGACCATCGCATGTGAATTTTTCGCTATTCGGGAGGTTTGAACTTGAGACCTTTGGCACTGATACCACGTTAACTTACCAACTTCTCCAAAAGCTTAATTTGGAGTGGATATTTCTCGAAAACACAGAGAATGAGGCGTTTGAACCAATAGAAAGGGGGATGGTAATTACCGCCATCATCTTCCCTTCTTTCCTGATAAAAATGACCCAAATTGATTGCTCCACAGATGAGATCATCGAACCCATGCCACTACCCATCATCCCCATTAATAAAAGACAAAAACTATCCATATATCTCATTTTCACAGGTTCTGATGGCAAGATTGTGGAAGGTGGATATGTGGCAAACGGGTTGTAGATCTGGAAGAAAAATAGAAAGAATGAAAACTAGGACAGCCATCAAAGAGGAGGGAAAGAGGACCTAAGCAAGAAGAGATGAAGATGATGGGTTTGATGCCCGGCGGATGGCTACAACGGCCGCCCGCCGGAAAACGAAATTGATAGAATTGTAATCAGGACACCAAGATCATTGGTTCTGATACCATGTTAACTTACCAACTTCTCCAAAAGCTTAAGCTGTTGGAGAAAGGCGTTATTTATCTTTTATACTTTAACAACGTGCTACCATCATACCCGGTACCCGTTCCCGTACCACGTACCGGAATGAACCGCGTTCCAGGTAACATTGATTTTACCCCCAATAGGTCCTAAGTGGAGGCTTGTCTAGGCATGGGACTAGGTGGCGCCAAGCTTGGTGTGACATAGGTTTAAAGGGCCTGGCATTTTAGTCTCAGGGCCTTTGGCGCATTGGTTAGGTACCTAACTTTGGCATCATAGCAGTCACCATATCACATGTTCGAGTCATAAAAGGGATGACATGTGGAGAGGACTACCTGGTAAAAAAGCCAGAGTGAAGCTGTCAGAGTGAAAGTTACCATAGAGTGGGCTGTTGCGGAAGGGGCGACTTGGGGAAAGGGCTACTTTGGAAAAAGGCCAGAGTGAAAGCTGCCACATATTGGGCCACTGAGTACAACAGATTCGAAAGCGTGGTGGAATGTTATAGTCCTAAGCTAAGGGGGCCTGAGTTAAGTATGGGACTAGGTGGGACCTAGCATGGTATGAGATACGTTCAAAGGGTCTAGCTTAATGCATTCCATCAGTCCTAGACCTAGCAAAAAGTGACCCGGACCCGCGGGTCCACCCGGCCCGCCCGTAATTTCAGGGTTCGGGTCTATCATTAGTGATCCGTTTCAAAGTTGACCTGGACCGTACGGGTCCCATCAAAACTGGGCCGGGCCGGGTGGACCCGCGGGTGCTCGTAAAAGCCAAAACATCATTTACTAATATACGTGAAAACTGAAAACTCAAAAAAGGTAAAACCCATTTGACTCTTTACTTTTTGGGTTTTTTGGGCGCTGATATTCCCCCCCCCCCCCCCCCACGCCCCCACTCGTAAACGGATAAAATCCCCCCCTTAACGGTTTTTGTGAGAGTGGTTCACTACTTTAGGATAAATTCACCCCTTTAACGTTTTTCTTTTGCCTTTAAAACCTAACGAATAATGTCATGGGGGATTTTATCCATCAGAGGGGGGGAAAATATCATTTCCCTGTTTTTTATTCTTTTACGCACAAAGTGACAAAGAGGGAGAGAGAGAGAGAGAGAGAGGAAAGGAGTGGCCGCCATCTTCTCCGGCCACTCCATTGCCGCCGGCTGTGCGGCTGTGCCTTCCAATCACCATCTTTCCCACCCTCTCAAGATCTCTAAACTCTCATCAAAACCCACCTCATAATCGATTTAGGGTTTGGGCTTTGAAAGATTTAGGGTTTGCTCACTGCTTTTCCACTTGGAATCGACGACAACAAAAGAAGAAGAAGAGGAGGAGAAGAAGAAGAGTTTCCAAGTTTTTTTTTTCTCCCCATCTCTCCTCCTCATTCTTTCTTCTTCTACTCTTCCTTTCCCCTTCGTTTTCTTTTTCCTTTTGTCTACTCAACTAGGCAGCAGTGGTTTAGATTGGGATTCATCGGTATTTTTTATAAGAAGCTCTGTTGTTTGAGAAACCCACGTTGAGATTCTTGCTTTGGTGCCTTCATCTTGATAATACAGATATGGGTTTTGGCATTTAATGTTGTATTTTTGTTATTTTGTGGTTAAAATGTGTGTATAAGTTTAGATTGGTCTTCCTTTGGGAGACTTTCTCGGTCTTCCCTGTTTTTATTATAGTTGACTTACCATTTCAAAAAGAAGAAGTTTAGATTGGTTTTGTAAAAGGGGTGGCAAAAAAAAAAAAAAAACGGGTGACCCGCGGGTCCACCAAATTGTGACCCGGCCCGTACGACCTGTACCCGTACGGGTTGGGTGAAACCCGGCCCGGCCCACCCGTTTGCCAGGTCTAATCAGTCCTGAGGCGATTAGCATATTGCTTAGATACCTAACAATATCAGTCCATGGTGATTGGACGATCCTCAGCCTTCGTTCAAGAATGGTATTTATAGGGTTTTTCTGCTAATTTTTTTTGAAAGTTGGCATTTAAAGCCTTGATCAAGTGTATGGGGTCTTTGTTCAGCATGTGCCAGTAGCAGCATCGGTCTTATTGGGGTTGTTGGTGGCCCCACAGATCAACAATTACTATATGGAAGATCACTACAGGGAAACATCCACACGGCAGGGGCACACATTTATCATATAATTCTAAAATATTTACTGAATAATGACCACTAAGAAATGGAATCAATGTGTAATATCTTGTGCATGAGCACGAATAGTTGTTTTCTGTTTCCTTGTTGAATTTTTCTTCTATCATTTATCAATACCAAAATTTCCACTTTCATTAACTTGCTAGTTTATTGCCTTCATCTCTTCTTGCTTTGAGTAATTTATTGCATCTCTCTTGCAGAAATCTATAAGGTTAAACTTCCTCAGCAGCTGCCTCATTTCTCCCATGGCTTTTTGCGATGATGTTAGAGAAACCCGTCTTCTGATTACTCATTGTATGTGCATGATTATTTATCTGTTTATGTTCTCTTATTTTGAAAAGAAATAGTGCAATCTGGAGGGCATTTGGGGATCTGTAAAACTTGTCCTTTCTTGGTTGTGTCTAACATTTCATCATCAGCAAAAGATAATATCATCTAGAATCAATCTAAGTCTATTCTAATTTTCATTAGAACTACTCGATGGGCTTAAAATTTTCTGTCACACTACTAGTTATCGATGGTTGCAATGTTCCTACTTCCTAGCCATACAGGAAAGACATCACCATTTTTCACCACAGTACACTTCAAATGTCATAGTCATCAATTGTTCCTCAATTACACAAGAAGATTAATGATCACAAATATCTATTTATCACCAAAACACACTTCAGCTATCATAAATATAGAATTATTATGAACCAGTTCACCAAAAGCTCGGTTTTAGAGCATAAAAGGAGGGGTGGTGTTTCTCCCACACAAATGATCTCACCATGACATCAAATATCTGTGGATTAAAGTTACACCAAAACCAATCCACTTATCAGAAAAAGATTCTCCCGAAGTAAAAAAAAAATTGACAAGAAAAAACTTCATATAATTTCAATTTTTGAGTGGGTTGTACGAAACCACTATGATTAATTCCCCCAATCAAACCCTCGAATGATATTGAGAAGCTGTCAATGAATTTGAGGCTGGATTCGAATAAGAGTGATGAGCGTTAGGTTTTGAGGATCTTTGCTTTGATACCAAATTACCATGTTAGAGTTGAGAAAAGAAGAACAAAGAAAATATACTTTTGAAAAAAAGGTATATCATCTCACAACATTTACTAATCTTCTCTGAATTTATTTTGCGAAAAAGACAGAAAGACCCCTACTTAAGTACTAAATAGAAATGAAGATGAAAGGACAATAATGCCCATGTATAAGATGTTAAATTATATCTCAACACTTGATAGCCAGCCAAGAGTGCTAAAAACCCCACCACAGGTGATTTTATATCACGACCATTAGTCGTTATTCATTTTTTGAATGTCATTAGTCATTATTCATAATAGATTCATCTTTTGTTATCTTCTCCGTGGTTTTTCCTTGTCGATAATCCAATGGTAGTCCATGTTCATCGTGGATGGTGAAATTTCTTCTTCCAAATGCAATCAAGAGGAGCAAAGTAGCAAGGAGAACTAGATGCCTTTGTTAACAATGAAAATAAACATATGCACTATTTGTTATCTTTTCTTGGTGATTCGAATCTAATGAAATGTGTTCGGAGAATCAAGTCCATGAAGTGGAGATTGAAGAGAAAGAGAGGAGCAAAGTGAAGAGAAGAGATGTTACCCTCCCCCACATGAATATATATATATATATATATATATATATATATATATATATATATATATATATATATATATATATATATATAGGTGAGTACAAGAATGACAAGAATACCCTCAATGAACTTAACACTCCCCTCATGCTGGAATGTATATATCATACATTCCCAGCTTGTTGCAAACATCATTCAACTTAGCGGATCCCAATGGTTTAGTGAACACATCTGCTTGCTAATCTGTTGATCGGGTAAACACAGTGCATATCTCGCCTTTCTGAATCCTCAACGGCAGCCAACAAGTTGAGCTCCAGATGGAAGAGGAACCAACCGCCACGATTTATTGGAGTGGAGAGTAGTCAACTCGGCATCCATGGAAGCCCGCCACCAGAGATGAGCGTGAGCATCTCAAACAAACTCAGGCACAATGATGGAAGACAAAATAGAAACAAAGGAATGAAAGGTGGGTGAGATACAATCATAAGAAATAAACTGAGAAATAGGATAAGCAACAATACGAGAGCGAGTATGAGAAGCAATAGGAGCGAAGTAGGAGTTACAGTAGGAGGTAAAGTACCTAAAGGAGAGCTATTAGACTGGTGAGGGGGATGGTCGGGTGGAAAGGATGCCTTTGTAGTAGGATGCACAATCCGTCGTGGCCCACGAGTATAAACTTGCCGCTGAGAAGTAGTGGTCATTGGAGGAGCTGACAGTAGCGGAAGAGGCATGACAGGCTCACCAACAATAGCAGGGACTGAATCTGAAAAATGGAGTGGACTCAATGAAGGTAACATCCGTGGAAATAAAGGTTTTGCATAAGAGAGGACTGTAAGACTTATAACCTTTCTGGGTAGGAGAGTAACGCAGAAAGATACACTTTTCCGCACGAGGATCCAACTTTTCAAGGCTAAGAGCCAACTTTTGAACAAAGCAGGTACAGCCAAAGACGCGGGATCAACAGAATAGGATTACCGATATAACACAGAAAAAGGCCTCTACGGATACAACACAGAAAATGATGCCTGACTTGATAATACAGAGGAAGGGAGACGATTCCCTAAGAAACATGCTGTGAGAACCGCATCGCCTCAGTAGATTTTGGGCACTCTCATTTGGAAGAGAAGAGTCCGTGTGATATCTGAAAGATATCGAATTTTCCTCTCAGTAATGCCATTCTACTGAGAGGTATAGGGTCAGGAAGATTGGTGGATAATAACACGAGAATCAAGAATTTGCTGAAATCCATTAGACAAAGAGAAGTGCTCCCTGGCATTATTAGTAAGTAAGCATTTAATTGAACATTGAAATTGATTTGTAATTTTCGAATAGATTGTGCGAAAGGCATTAAAAAATTCAGCACGATCCTTAATAAGAAACAACCATGTAGCCCTGGAGTAATCATCAACAAATAGAACAAAATACCAAAAAGCATGTAGAAAGGGGTTCTAGAGGGACCCCATACATCAGAATGTACTATTTCAAATGGACGCGATACACGACTAAGGACTTTAGAAGGGAAAAACACCTGATGGTGTTTACCCAACTCACAAGACTCTAGTAAAGGACGAAATAGGATGAGGCACAATAATAGGCTGCCGAAACTTCTCAACAGATGGGTGACAATGCCACTGATACGCTTCGACAGAGTTCCGTAGGGCAACATTAGCACTGCCTTGCTTATAACAGTACAAACCATCGATCTCACGGCCCAAATCAATCCTCCTCTTAGTCTTTATATCGTGAAAGACATAATAAGAAGGAAGAAAGAGAGAACAATTTAATGATTTGGTCCACTGAGCAAACTGTTGGGAAACTGCGGAACACAAAGAATAGAAGATAAAGTGAGGTCAGTGGAAGGGGAGGCCACACCAACCCCTGGGACAGGGGATGTAGTCCCATCAGCTAAAGTAAAAATATGGTTAGTAGAGGAGGAATATAACTGAAAAGAAGAAAGAAGGCTAGAATTGTCAGTCATGTGATATGATGCTCCTGAATCAATGAGCCATGATCCAGAAGACAGTCGTAACTCAACAGGAGGTGGTACTACCTTTTTGTGCAGGCATTTGAGTGCTTGCCTTTGTCTCTCAGGCGCACGAGTTCATCATATTCAGCACGAGAGATAACCAATGAATCGGCATTATCAGTAGGTGCAGGAGCCGGAGAGGAACTCTCTGAGTTAGCAACAAAAACATGAGCAGAGCTGAGAGGACGCAGCTCAGGATGCAAGTCATAATAGAAATCAATATAGTGGCCCTCAAAGCCAAAGTGTGTACAAAGGCAGGAGCCACGACTACCAAAAACACGACCTCCCCCTGAATCACGGTGAACGACCACAATGCCAAAGACGCAAGTAGATCACAACAGAAAACAATCAACACGAAGTGCACTAAACAAATCAGCAGTAAGGAAGCGTAGAAACCAGCAGCGACGGCAAAGAGAATCACATCGAATAATAGTATGCTGGCCGACATATCACTACGTGGAGTCGCCAAAGAAAAGAAGAGAAGCCATGAGGCACCACAGACAGATCACCAGTAACAAGGAATCACCCCGAATAAGGCACCACAGATAGAGCACCAACAACGAATAACCACCAACAATCAACCACATCCAACAATATGGAGGACAAACCAAGAGAGATCACAGTCAACAAAGCACCAACAAAGTACCAACGAACGAGCCACCAATAAAGTAACAACAAAACACCAACAAATCTCCAATACACACCACGACAACCATCATTAGTCACTGATACACGCTGTCCCACAAATCAGTACGTGGTTCCAGGACGGAAAGATACCCCAACAACACACATAAGCATCACCAACAAGATGAAATCACCGAACATCTCCTCGGAACCAACAAAGGGATGAAAAGGGTCAAGGATGAGTGTTTAAACCATCAAATTGAAGGGAAATGAATGTATGGTGGGTTAGAGGTAGATTCAAAGGGATTAAGGGCTGTAGGGAATAATTTTAGTAGCTTGGGTTAGGGTTTGGGGTTGAATCCAACCAATAAAGAGGTATGGAAGGGGTTGGCTAGGGTTAGGGCTGATGAATTCAAAAAATAGATGTTGAGAGGGGGACGGGGACGACAATGGAAGATGATGATTTGGGGGGTGAGAGTAGAGTTTGGAACGATGTTGGAAGTGGTGGGTTAAGATTTAGGGTTGGGGCAGCACCAAAGTGAGAGGAGAGAGGGTGCTGGGGGGGGGCTCACGTCTCGTCTCTTGAGAAGAAATGAGAGAGATGTTACCCTCTCCCACACGAATATGTGTGTGTGTGGGTGGGTGGGTGGGTTGCAAGAATACCTTCGATGACTTGATACACTTAACAAAATGAAATAATTTACACAACGATTGCATTTGCTCTCAACACAATCTCTACTAGTCAGTAAAAAAAAAATCTCTACTTACAAAATAAGCCAAATTGAATTGTAGGTTTATGCCCCAAAAAATAAGGATCCTCCCATGTGCTCCTATACTCGGAAGAATTCCTTGATTTTCTGTTTATTTTAATGATATGAGGAATGCTTTGTTGTGATTCTCCAATAACCTACACAAACTGACTAGCATTTCGTGTTCTGTTAATTGTTAAGGTAAAAAACTAATGCAGATCATTTTTTTTCAGTAGCTCATTCACATCATTACTTCTTATTATATCTGGATATCATGACATATATAGAGTTTTGGACTTTATTTCATTTTAGTGATATGCTATTAATTTCTTTCAGTGCCTGGCCCTAAAAATGCAAAACCTGAAAATATGGAAGGATGTTTTTTATGTCTCCGCCATCCAAAGTCAGGTAAATTGCTATCTATGCTTATTACCGTTATTTAGATTGCAATGTATTGGCGTTTCTATATCTAAGAGTCAAAAGCTTTTAGACTATAATCATACAATTGTTGGTGTAAGTTTATGTGATAACATCCATGATGCTAGAGTTGACTAAAGAAGTCCTAAAGTGTAATGCCTTTGTGAGTCATCTTTGGGGAACAAATAATTGTTGAATATTTTATGCATGTTGACGTTGATGTAATTCGCGAAGCGAAAGTGAGGGCGGTTGTAACGACCCGGATTTTCGGATAAACCTGAATCGCTACTAAAGATTGAAACTAAATGCAACTCATATGAAAAATGCGGAATAAATTTTTTTTTTCTTAATATATAATATAGAACTCAAGTAATATTGATCTACATCAAACTTAGAGTTTAGCAAAAGTATACCGACATCAATAATATAAATGAAAAAGATTAGACACTCCAATGACTCGTCACGCTCTTCCTACGCTCCCAATTTATTCTCGATGTTGTCCATCGTAGTAAAACCTGTGGGGATTTATAGGGGTTAGTTTAACGAACTAAGTAGACTCATTCACTACCAAAACATACACAATTAAGCAACTTTTGAATTTAAAGGCATACAACTTAATTCCATAGGTGAACATGTAGCACAATTCATTTCTAAAGAAATCATGAATGGTAATATAGAGGGCTATGGCATAAATCAATTTGAAACTATTATTCTAGCAACGCAACAACGTTTTACAAGTGAGAACTTTATGTTTTGTTATCATCATTATTAATGCATGAGACTACTCACCCAGGACAATCAAACTCCCTTAGCTTGTTGTCCCGCCCCTAATATGTTCCACTACCCTCGACTATAGGTAGTAGGCATGAGGGACTTTTTACGACGTGCCTACTGGCCACTCCGCCTATTGACATCACGGTCTAAGAAGATGCATTTGCCACCATGGGGGTCCGCTATAAACCCATGGCCGCTGCGGAATTTCATTATTCTTGGACGACTCATTCCTCCGCCCAATCCACCAAATCATATTTGCCCATGCCATTTATTTCATTTATTTACTACCAGTTGTTCCTGGTATGTCATCCATTTTCAGTATCCTTAAGATATTCATTAGCAATTTTCTGCTTCCAAAATATTTTCCTTTAACAAGGAATCATAGCATTCCATCATTTGTGGGCATTAGCATCTCATTATTAATGAGCATAGCATCATTATTATATCGATTGCATGCTACTAATATGGAAAAACATGAGAGGGAAATACATATCATTTAACAGCAGTTATGTCTACAAGTATCATGAACCACTAAGAACCTTCATTGCATACAATTAAATCAATCATTGTCCAGAAGTGTAAGTTTAGGATACTGTCACCTACCTTAACCACTTGAAATGTGAGAGAGTGAGAAATCTTCTATGTCTGAGGCGAATGTTTGGGAATAGAATTTAAAGAACAAAACCTAAAAAGTTATGACTGTCTAACTATCTTAGGGTCAGAGTTAAAGTATAATTTAACGGGAACCTTAGTGTGTGCACATGATTCTTGTTTCAGATTTGGTAGCATATTCGCTTCAGACATAGAAGATTTCTCTCTCTCTCTCACATTTCAAGTGGTTAAGATAGGTAACGGTATCCTAAACTTACACTTCAGGACAGTGATTGATTTAATTGTATGCAATGAAGGTTCTTAGTGGTTCATGATAATGACTTGTAGACATAACTGCTGTTAAATGATACGCATTTCCCTCTCATGTTTCTCCATATTAGTAGTTTGCAATCGATTTAATAATTATGCTATGCCCACAAATAATGAGATGCTAATGCTAAAAAATGATGGAATGCTATGATTCATTGTTAAAGGAAAATACTTTGGAAGCAAGAAAATTGCTAATGGATATCTTAAGAATATTGAAAATTGATGACATTCCAGAAAAATGGTAATAAATAAATGAAATAAATGCCATTGGGAAATATGATTTGGTGGATTAGGTGGAGGTATAAGTTGTCCAGGAAGTATGAAATTTCGCACCGGCCATGGGTTTTTAGCGCACCCCCATGGTGGCAAATGCATCCTCTTAGACCGTGATGTCAAGAGGCGGAGTGGCCAATAGGCACGTCGTAAAAAGTCCCTCATGTCCATTACCTGTAGACGAGGGTAGTGGAACGTATTGGGGGGGGGGGGGGGGGGGACAACAAGCTAAGGGAGCTCGATTGTCTTGGATGAGTCGTCTCATGCATTACAAATAATAATAACAAACACAAGTTTCTTACTTGTAAAACATTGTTTGCTTGCTAGAATGACTGTTTCACATTGTTTAAATACCATAGCATGATCCCTGTTAATGTTTCAGGCTTTCTTTAGAGATGATTGTTGTTTCGTGCTCACCTAATGAATTAAGTTGTATCCTTTAAATTCAAAAGTTGTTTAATTGTGTATATTTAGGTACCGATTGAGTCTACTTAGTTCATTGAACTAACCCCTATAAATCTCCACAGGTTTTGCTACAATGGACGGCATTGAGAATAAATGGGGAGAGTAGGAAGAGCGTGCTGAGTCATTGTAGTGTCTAGTCTTTTTCATTTATATTACTGATGTCAGTTTACTTTTAATAAACTCTAAGTTTGATTTAAATCAATATTACTTGAGTTCTACGTTATATATATAAAAAAAATTATTCCGCATTTTTTGTAGGATTTGTATTTAGTTTCTGTCTTTGGTAGCGATTCGGGTTTCTCCGAAAAATCCGGGTCGTTACAATTTCCATATATTTTTGTGATTTTATAGAATCTTCATTGAAATTTCTAATTGACACACGTTTCTAAGTTCGATCGAAATAAAATCATTTTGGTCGTTTTGTGTCCGTTTTGTGGAAATATTAAACCATGAACTTTGGAAGCATTCTGTTTCTTTGGTGTTGGTTGGTAAATAATCAACTGCAGCTCCCTTGCCTTTGATATCTTGAGTAGCGATTGTTGTAGGACATTGCAATTAGTATTAAGTGCTGTGCTGTCTTAACAATTCGATTAGGTCATGGAACCTTTTGAAATATATTCATCCTAAATCTCCTATGAGTTGTTTGTCTCATAGTTTCTTCCATTTTTTGTACATGGAAAATCCCTAGGTAAGTGGAGGAGTTCGACTCTCTAAATATATATTTCAACCCAAATCATAACATGACCCTCCGATTTCGTCGTTGTAGACCTTATATGCCATACTACATTCAGCATAATATTTTTTGAAAATTTTAACTTATGCTCCTTAGCGTTGTATGAATGTAATACACCCACTTATTTTTCAAATTGGGTTTGGATTTCTTAACAAAACACTTAAAAAGGGCACAATTTCAGATCTCTCTTTTGTTAAATATAACCAAGTCATAGTAGTGTAATCATCTACACAAAAAAGAAAAAACACTTATGAAATGACAAACTTTGAACTCTAAATCCACCCCAAATTTCAAAATCAACAACTGAAAAAAAACATCCTTTAATTATCTCTAGAATAGAAACGAACTCTGTTATGCTTTCATAGCTCACAAGCTTCACAACCTGAAGTACACATAGATCTTCACAGTATAATGATTTAGGGACTCGGTATATGCTGCTTTCACATGTTCGGGGAAAATGATGAAAATGGGTGGATTAACTCTTCTCTGAGTTGCTCTCCAGCTCTCTTCTCAATTGCAAAGAGAAGTTGTCGTTGATATCATCATCATCCCAATCATCATCCCACTGCTGCATGGTTTCTTCCCCTTCTTCCTTATCATCTCACTCTTCATCGATTTCGAACTCTTCAAACTCGTCATTGTCTTCGAAGAGATCAATTTTGGCATCTTCAGCCGCTACCCTTCGATTTGGTCGCCATTTTAATACCTCAGAGTTGTAGTTTACTCTCCCTTACTGTGTTTCTGTTTTGAAACACTAGGCATTTGAAGTGTCTTCTCTCTGTCTCTTTTTTCTACTTAAGATCAAGCTTAATGGTTCCATTTTCAGTCAGAAATTTTAGTTTTTTCTTTGCATCAAGGACCACCTTCGCATACCGTGCCTAAGAAGATAATTCAGCCCATTTAGTGTAATAGAAGTAAGCTGCATTCCTTGCATCTCCATGATGTTTGAAAAATTGGATTTATTGACTCATTATGTAGATCCCCAAATATGGCTACAACTGATCTATTTAATCACATACAAGACAACAACTGTTCGACCAACCTTAAATCCTCAGCTAGCAAACAATGCATCAAGGCAAGACAATTGACAAGGAGGCATGGTTTTAAATTTCAACTAACATGTGTCGATTTTGGCCAACATGTGTCAAACTTTCATGGGGATTGAAGTTCGAAGTTTGATTCCTTGCATGCACCCACTGAATAAAAAAATTCAATACATCCAGGAAATATTAATGCCCATTCTATTAATAAGATGAGTAAGTTGAAAAGTAAAAGAAATGTGGCGATCATCAGCTTTTAAAACATGTGAAATATCTGTGTTTAGGATGGCACTTACGATTCCAGATATGTGCAACGATGCATGTTACTAGGCGCTTGATCTTGTTATACCATTATGGATGGTTGCATTTCTTATGTAATTATTTCTAAGTGTATTTGTACTTATTCTAGCATTTCCTAAAGTTTCATCTTAAATTTTCATCGTTTGCATGGACCTCCATAAAATTTTAGAATTTGTAAGATTTTTTTGGACTAGCATAAACTTTCATGAAGTACTTCCACTTCCGTGGGGACCGAAGACTTTGCCGAAATCGATGTTTGATTGCATACAAGAAGGCTGCACAACCACTAAACACAGTTTTAAGACAGTGAATCATTCAATTCTCACTTAGGCAGTACAGTTACAAATTAGGGCAATATCCTTCCCATTCCACATGAAGGCAACACAACCGCATATTAGAGCAGTACCCTTGCCAATCCACAAGAGGGCAGCATAGTTAAAAACAGCACACTGGTATTTCAGTCCAAGGTAGTACACATGAAGCAGATACACAATAGCCAATCGTCAAGAAAATAAATTAGTCACAAATTAGAGCAGTAATCTCACCAAATCATATGAACGCAACGTGATGCTTCTAATTAGAAAATCTGCACATCTTTGCTGTAAAACTTCCTTCTTGATTTAACACTAAAATACCTTCAATGATGCACACTAGGGCACAAAACTGCAGAGAACCCCATGGGGTTTCTGTGCACAAAGAAGAGAGAAAACCCTATGGTTTGCTCAGCACAAGAAACTCCAAGAAAGGAGGAAGATTGATTAAATCTAGGATTTTCAAGGAGAAAACACAGAAATCAGACCAAGGCACTTATGGAACTTGGCTCTAATACCAAGTTAACTGTAAAAGGAGAAATCACTTGGAGTCTTGGAGACCACCCAAGTCATAGGAATTAAGGTAGAAAAGAAGGGAGGAGATGAGAAAAAGGGTGAAAGGAGTCCGTGGGTTATGAAGTCTAACCTCACAACTCTCATAATAGACACACACGCACGCTCAAAACAAAATAGTGCAAGTATGCCATTATGCCCCAAGTATGATGGCCGCCATCCTAACTACACAAGAATGCCTTGTAAAAGATAGGAATACATAAATATTAAAACATCCTATCTCTTTACACTTGTAACAGCTCGACACCTGTTTTTATTTTGTTCATTAGTTATGAAGATATTCTACAAAAGTGGCTCATATTTGATGCTTTTTACTGCTCACTATATTTGACGAGTATTTCAAAGTCATTGGAAATTTATCATTAGTTACAAAGATATTCTACAAAGCGGCTATTATTTGATGCTTTTACTACTCACTGTATTTGATGAGTATATTTCAAAAGTCATTGGAAATTTATAATTGTTTAGAACTCTCAGATAAGTTGTTTATTCACTACTGACCTTATTTTTTTGAAATCTTGATCGTCTCTTTGCCACCGTTCCTCCGGGACATAGTTTGGAGGGGTTGGTTTCTGTGGAGGAATGCATTAAAAAAGTTTCAAAAAAAAAGGAGCTTATTTTTGAACCTTGTCAATTTGTCAGATACAAAATATTGTACTGTTGGCATTCTGGTAATTTACTTGTATCTATCTAACACATTTATGAAAGGAATCCCCTTCTATTCACTTAATAAGCTGCCTGTTTATTGGAATTTTCCCACAACTAGGTCTGGTCATTTCATCCGACATGCTCTTATTTTTTAAAATTTGTAGCTATTGTTTGATATGGTTGTACATGGTTGTTTTATTGGTCTTGAAGTGTTTAGTCTTTGAAAGCTTACTTTTCACTACTTTAATAGGAAACCCAACATCTTATGCGTTCATCAACGGATGTCTTCAAGAACTTCATTGGTTTAAGCAATCTTATGGCTCTTGGTTCCTAGGAAATTATGTTTGCGAAGGTAATTTAATTTTGGTGACTCATCATATATGCTGCCTGTTGAAGTCATGCACTGCAAATTTCAACTTCAGAGTCTTTAGCTTCATGCTCTGTGAGGTTATTGAAATACAAGGTGACAACCCAGGGGGGGGGTTGTGAATTGGCTAATTAAAAATTTGAGGCTTAATTAAGTGGATCAATTTACCAACCAAGCATTAACAAGTCTAACCCTTGATCAATCAATAAATATAATGTAGGCTAGAGATTAGATATTACTTTATGCTTATATACTCCAACCCTTGTTCAATGGAACATAAACAAAAGTAAAGGGTAGAGATTACCAAACACCAAAGTGTAAAGAGAAGGAGAAGAGAAAGCATTTACAAGGCAGAAGTTTTATAGTGGTTCTGTCACAACTTGACCTACTCCACTCTTCCAAGTTTTCCTCCTTGAGATTCTCCACTAACCAATAAGATTCTTCAACTGGCGAATCTCAAAGCCTTACACCAACTCTTTCAACTTCAAAGGGTACAAACCCTTTTTGCACAAAGCCTTGGCGAGGGGTCACTCCCTCTTACAACGTCTTCACCTTTCTTAACGGGCCGAAGAGTAGACCCTCACAACGTCTTCACCTTTGTTACTGGGCCGAAGAGAAGACCCTCAAATACAATGAAGAATAAAAAGATAAGAACTCTCAACGCCTCTAGATTAGGCGGATTACAAATTTGATAGCTCACAAATACTCCAAGGAAGATAAAATGTAAGCCTATGGAGTTGCTCTTGAAAGAATGTAAAAATACAAGTTCAAAGAGGTTTAACTTTTCATGTAAAAGTTTAAGTTCGAGAAGATAGGATTTGATCTTGCAAAAGGTTATTTAGAAATGTTTAGATAGTGTATATATAGCCCACAAGGAAATATGATCGTTTGGGGGTAAAACTGTAAAATACAGGGTTGAAAAAGTCAACTTGCGCAAGCCTCAACGACTCTATTTCCATGTCGAGGCGGTCGACTGAGGCACGACGGTCGCCCGACCTTATCGGGCTCTCTATTTGAATTTCAAATTTCATACCGGCGCGGTTGACCAGCCCTATGGCGGTCGCCCGGCGAAGGCAATCTGTTTGAATAAAAATTCGGCTAAAAAACACTATCGCGGCCGCGGACCAATGTTAGTCGTCCTCAAAGCCCAACCTGGATGTTTTCTGGATTTCCAGAAAACAAATCCGCGGTCGCCCGGGTTAAATTTCGAGATGCCCTGGAATTCTAGGTAGCATCCCGCGGTCGCCCGGCCCTGAGTAAAATTCCATTTCTAACTATAAGATCCAGGGGCTTTGGGCTTTAGTCCTAGGTTTTCAAACACATATTTGGGTGTGTATGGTTTTTCAAAGATATAAAAAGTTAAGTATGAAAACCATTTGAAAACCTATTGAAAGTGCATTTAAACATAAAATCAAGAGGGCTCCAAATTCATTCTAAAAATAAGAACCTTGAGTCTTCTGGGAATGTCTTGGCTCCTTTGCACTTCCTTGGACTTCTTTAGCTTGAGGTGAACATCTTCAACTTGACTTGCTCTTGTGACATCCTCCAATCTTCACTACATGTTGTGAGGTGCATGAGGTGTCACCATGGCATGTTCAACTCCAAGCTCCTTGACACTTGCTAGGGAACTTGTGGGATCTTCATGTTGAGCTCCTTGGCTTGATCATTTCCAAATGCTGATGACTCCAATGAAGGTGCAAGCTCTTTGTTCCTTTGTCTCTTGATCCACAAGCCATGTCACCATGACATGAAATTCTGTATATGACACAACACCTCAAAACAACACATTAGTCCATAAAAGCTAGTCAATTTGGTTTGCTAGCATCAAAACAAGAAGGTAAGTGAATGATTAACTCATGGGAACCCTTGAGCTTACATTCTCCCCCTTTTTGATGATGGCAAACAAATTGATTAGGGAGGTAGGAGATATCAACCAAATAGATGAATATGCATGATATGAAATACACAATAGAGCATAGCTCCCCCTCACTATATGTAACGACCCGGATTCCCAGGCTAAATTTTTGAGGCAATTCTGAGCTTAGCTCTTTATAAAACAGAGCCAACAAGCCCCGAAAAATCCGGATTGCTACGCCTCTCAAAAGAAAAGAGGCACAAAACACATTCATTCATTTTTTGGAATCATACAGCGGAAGTCTTAGAAAATCATGATTATTTGGAATCAACTAAAATACAGCGGAAGTCTTTGGTTTAAAATGCAAACCATTTATTAATGAAATAGAGACAAAAATAAGGGAAGAGAATTTTATTCCAATACTTTCAATAATAACTCCACAAATTTGCCAAATTAAATATCCATGCCCCAAAGGACTTTGGAAAGAAAACTAAAAGAAATAAATAACTGCCTAAACTATGCCATCTCTCCCCATCCCATTGCCTAGGTCATCTCATCAGCAAATGCTCCTTCGTTTTGATCGATTTGCTGGTTTTCTGGATTTTCGCCATTAAAGTCTGTAGAAAAGTTTTAAAGGTCAGGATGCAAGAATAACGGTTATGCAGAGTAATAAAACTTAACTCAGGCAATTGAAGATGTAAAGATATAATCATCTCATATTAGAGGCATATCAAAGAAATTTAGCATATCAAGAAAGACATGGTATTTGGTGCAACAATAAGCAATAATATAGAGGTTTTTCTGATAGCACCTTTGAATTTGCAAAATAGGACTCTTTGTTCAATATGATTGTTCATTAGAGACTATTGCTCTAGTCATTAGAATCTAAGGTTCTAAAATCGTTTAGAGACTATGCTCTTCCCTTTCCTTCCCCATTAATTTCTATACACAATGATACCCATGTAGAATTATAACCTTCGAACTGTTTTTGTACGAGGATACCTTTCGCACTGTTTTTGTACGAGGAGTTCACGTAGTTCTTTTGACCTTCTCGCCCCTTTTTGGGTACGAGGGAAATGGTATCAAGGGTATATGAAACTATGGCCTTTAAATCATCTCCATCATAGGGTTGTGGGTTTTCAATGAAAGCCATGAATTGGATTCAAGAATCAAGAAACAAAAACATAAGAGGTTTTATCTAAATTTTCAAGAACTCTAGTTATAGTGTAGATTACAAAACATAATCCGAAATCTTGCCTTTGCCCTTGAATTGATGGATCTTGGTTTAATTGATTGATTGATTGATCGAAACTCGATGGATCTTGGAGTTGAAAGCCTTTCCTTCTTCTCCTTTCCTTAGGATTCTCCTCTCTCCTTAGGTCTCCTTAGGTTTTAGGGTTGGGTTTTTGATTTGTGAAGAAAATTAGGTTGTGATAGAGTATATATAGACATAAATCTATTTAGGGTTTGTTTGGCATTAAACACACCCAATAGGACGAAAAATCGGGCCCACAAAGTGTGTTTTCAAGCCCTCGGATTCTTCCTTTCGTAACATTCTCGGAGTTCCGAGTCATTTCTCGGAATTCCGAGAATTCTCGGAGTTCCGAGAAATCCTCTCGGAGTTCCGAGAATGGCAAACCGAAACTGATTTTTCTCGGAGTTCCGAGAAATAATTTTTTTTTTTTTTTTTTTTTTTTTTTAGGGTTGTTACACTATATGCACAAATATAATTAATGACTGTAAAACATATGGTGCATATACAATTGGACTACCTAATCAATTCCCAAAATTCTCTCCCTTTTGGCAACAACAAAAAGGTAGGGATTAACAAGTGAAAGTGCAAGTGGGGTGTCAAGATGAATAATATCTTGTCTAAGCTATGTGCCTTGTATATGATATACTATTCAAGCTCTAGTAATGCTTATCAAAGAGAAAACCAAAGTGAAATGCATGATAAGCCATTTTTTTTTTTTGATCGAATGATTCGCAAGTTAAGCACAAGAATAAGGGCAATAAACCATATGAGCATATCACACTGATCTATATAAGTGTGAATATATAACTATTTAGCTCACTCCCTATGAATTTTCCATTGGCCCTAGGTGAAACCTATGTTGTAGGGCATGACAGGGCAGAGTGATTGAAAAAAGGTGAATTATGTAAACACTTGGGCTTCATTGACAATTTGTTTAAAGCAAGTGAATATGATACCATTAAGCTCTCCCCCTATTTATCTGTCATTGGCCCTAGATGATTATACATTTGCAAGTGACATCTCCCCCTGAATATGTGCATCTAGTCTATATGTAATAATTTCAAGCACACAAGCCCTTGATTTTAATCACCTTAACCATTCCAATTTTTGCTCCATGCAAATGAAAAGTACAATTTGAATTAGAATGGATGATTATTAGACATAGGATTATAAAGATGAAGCAAATACAGTCTAATAAACACATGTATTAGAGAAAGACTGACAGACAAGAGAAGTACACATCCATGGCAACCAAGAGAACTCATGTATATATAAAGATAAGACAAGATAAGGTCCCATATACATGAATAAACGATGGAAGAGACACCCTCTTCACATCAAAACTACATGACAGAGATACACAAATAATGGGTGTGAGGAACAAGAACTCTTCACCACTACAATGGGTAAAATCACATAATCTCTGAACATGACAAACAAAATAAACCATAAAGCATAATGCCCCTCCGGGCAAATATCCTCTACATCTATAATCATGCCAAACAAGGCTTATACATCCACATATACATACACATAAACTGCCCCTAATGGGCATAACAATCTATCAACCAAAATATCAAGCCCACACTGGGCATCATCCACATATAATAAAGCTCATACTGGGCATACAGACCAAAACATAAAGCCCACATCGGGCATAAACATCCACTGAAGAAAATGAAAATACAAATATAGTCCAAAAGAGAAGATCAAGCAGCAAAAAGATGCGACTCCAATGTATTTGCTGCCGAGAAGATGCTGGAAATCTGTCACTCTTGAGGAGGAGGCTGATGCTTTCGAGATGGAGATTGGGAGGTGTAGTATCTGGTGGCCTGGCTCCTCTGATAAGCTTGCATCATCTCCCTATGCTGCCTTGACATAAGTTCCATGAGTCTCGCATGATCTGAGGCTCTCTGACTCTCTGCAGTCGTAAAGGCAGTAGCGAGGGACTCAACTCTAGTCGTGAGAGTGTCTTGGCCAATCCTCAAGGATGCAATAACTCTAGCAAGATCCTCATATGAGCCAGTAGTGGGAACTTGGCACTGTTGAGCCTGTGCCTGCTCATGTGTTCTACTCTGCTCCTGCATCAGGGCCACTCGTTCAGCTTCATCCACAGCCTCATTTATGTCATCTTGTGTGACCTTACTAGGACCACCTACTTCTGGTATAGGAATTCTCATAAGGGTAATGGTGGAGTGGTTGAGTGGTGGATCAGGTTTGTTGAGAAGGCTTTTTCCAGATTGATCTTATAGAGCCTTAGGAGCTTAGTAATCTGGATCCCATAAAGAAGACCACTTTGACCTCTCTTGACTGCCTCATCCATATAACCCAACATGATGAAGCGTAAATTTAATCGGATCTTCTTCATAATGCAGTGAATTAAGAGGGCTTCGAAGGGCTTTACAACATCAAAATTTCCTGCTCTAGGGGTGATGTTGTATGCCACAATTTTATGAATCACCCTAGCCGTATCATTCATTTTACTAGCTTGGATGTTTAACTTATCCTTTGGAGGAGGAACTCCTAATGTCCCATATACCTCTTCTCTTGGAAGGTGATTTTCTATTTCATCTTTCCCCCAAAAGAAAATCCTTCTCCCTGCATTAGGTATATCAAGCCAAGCACATAAATTCTTCAAATTTAACCCAAATTTGTCTCCTTGAAGGTGGGTATTCATAACTACACCTTGATGGGAAATATCCAAATTGGCATAAAACTACCTATCTCAGGATAGACTGGAGCGCTATAGACTAGAAAGAAGGACCAACCTTGGAATTCAAAAAGTGATAGAAGATCAAATTTGTCAAAGTCTTGGAAAATAACTTTTCGCCTCGAGATGACGACTTGATCCATGAAGGCCTTATAATGATCCTTGGCTTGCTTGTTGAAGAAGTGTTCGGTGGGGAACGCTTCTTCTTCCGGCTCGGTTCTAACTCGCTTGCCCTTTTGTGCGATGGATTTTCTTGAAGTCGACATTAAGGAGTTAGGGTTTTGAGAGAGATGAGAGAAATCGAGGTGAAAGATGAAGGATTAGGTGAAGGATGATGGAGGATGGAAGAAGAAAATGGAAACAAAGAGAAAATGAAAGATTTGAGGGAGATATGATGAGAAATGTGGAGAGAATGAGCTATGGAGTGATTTAATGTAGAAAAACAAATGAGGGAGATGAAGAAATGAGAAATGAAGGAAGAAGAATGGATCAACCTACCTAATACTTTTAATCTTCAAGATTCTTGACGGAAAATAGCTTGGGAGCGAAGAAGAGAGAAAACCTAGGATAGAAAGAAACGGCGGAAGTGAAAAAGTGATTCGCGGACGCCCTTTTTAAAAAGCAGTTTTCAACCGTCGCGATCGACTAGGCTATCGCGGTCGCCTGCCGTGACCCGCCTGTCCCTTTTTATTTTTCATTTTGCGACCATCCGCGGTCGGTCGCCGAGGGTCGGTTGCCCCCCGCGACTAACCATTTTATTTTATTTTTGTCCAGGTTGCCTTCCGCGGTTGCCCTCTGAGGCTCGGTCGACCACCACACCCCAGTTTTCAATTTCTTTATATTTTCAAGGGATTTTGTGGACAAATCGATTTTCTCCTATTTTTTTCGCCTTTATGGGATTCTAATGAACATGTAAACTCGATCCCTAGGCTATCTGAGGACATTTAAAAATTCATCTCTATTTTCATATCATTTAATGCTCAAGGTAATGAATGAACATATGTTTTCAATGAAGTTCAAAGTGGATGTGCTAAATGAATTTTGCTAGATATGGATGATTACATATGTTTACTATATGTCTAGCAAAATATTGTCAGGATAAGCTCTCCATTTGTGGATGCTAAGTGCATATGTGTGTGTTTTTGCACTTAGATGGATTTTCTTAAAAGATTTTCAACAATGCACAACATATAGTCTAAAGATGTAATTTCTTGTTTTCTTTGTAGAGTACAAGTGATATATGATATGATCATAAAGCTCAATAAGCAATGATACATTCTACTAAAAACATGACTAATGGTATGTATCTATGCTTAGTTATGAAATGATATATTATTAAAGCACAGGTGATCTAGATACAATGAATGCAGCATTGAAATAGTATCTAGAGAGAATTCATATGATATAGCAATTTAAGCACAACCCCATATATCAATGATTTCAAACAATGAGTCGAGTGGGGGATTTTGGAATCCAAATCACTTTGGTTCCTACAAGTTTGTTTGTGGGAGTGTATCTTTTCTTACCCATACAAACTTGTTTGATTTCACAAATCTAAACTTACACCTAGATTTGTGATGCTCTAATCTACCACAATATGAACATGAATAAGCAAGGGTAGATGAAGAGCAACTACAACCATAAGAATACATATGTGAACATATATGGTTGTCTTTATCTTCTTGTAATCTTTGGTCCTTTAATGAGAGTTCTTCATTTACTAATTTTATCTCATTCAAAATATTCCTTTTGATGAGATGAGTTAGCTTTTAATTGTTCTTCATTTACACAAACATTTTTATATTTTTCATTTAAATCCTTGTTTGTGTTTTCAAGGCTTTCTTTTTCTTTTCCAAGGATAGTGCATTGTTTAATTAAGTCGTCATTTTTGTTTATCAAGATTTTGCTCAAATGACTTAATTTTTCATTTCTTTCTAAACTTTCATTAACCTTCGATTTCAAAATTTCAATTTGTTTTTCTAAATCGAAAATTGAATGTTTGAAAGAATTTTCCTTTGCAAAAGAGTTTTGTAAAGTCTTTTTTTGTTCAGAAACAATATTGTTATCAATTGAGGAGAGACTACTATTTTTCTCATAAAAATTTTCAAGATTAGTCCAAATATCTTTTGCATTTGTACATGATGAAATTTTATTAAAAGCATTTGGACATAGTCCACCACATATTATAATAATAGCTTGTGAATTTAACAAAAATAATTTTGCATCTTTTTTAGTGAATTTCCTTAGAATAGAAAATCCCTTTTCAATGATATCTAAGATGTCAAAATCTATGGATTTGAGATAGGCAAACATTTTTACTTTCCAAGCTCTATAATTTGTTCCATCAAAGAATGGAGGAATTATAGCGGATTGTCCTAACTCAAAATCCATTTGGGTTGTCACGGATCTTTATCTCTTGTAGATTTTGAATTAAAAATCTCTTTAAGAGCCTATGCTCTGATACCAAATGAAACACAAGGTGACAACCCAAGAGGGGGGGGGGGGGGTGAATTGGCTAATTAAAAATTTGAGGCTTAATTAAGTGGATCAATTTACCAATTAAGCCTTAACAAGTCTAACCCTTGATCAATCAATAAATATAATGTAGGCTAGGGATTAGATATTACTTTATGCTTATATACTCCAACCCTTGTTCAATGGAACATAAACAAAAGTAAAGGGTAGAGATTACCAAACACCAAAGTGCAAAGAGAAAAAGAAGAGAAAGCATCCACAAGGCAAAAATTTTATAGTGGTTCGGTCACAACTTGACCTACTCCACTCTTCCAAGTTTTCCTCCTTGAGATTCTCCACTAACCAATAAGATTCTTTAATGGGCGAATTTCAAAGCCGTACACCAACTCTTTCAACTTCAAAGGGTACAAACCCTTTTTTCACAAAGCCTTGGCAAGGGGTCACTCCCTCTTACAACGTCTTCACCTTTCTTAACGGGCCGAAGAGTAGGACCCTCACAACGTCTTCACCTTTGTTACTGGGCCGAAAAGAAGACCCTCAAATACAATGAAGAATAAAAAGATCAAAACTCTCAATGCCTCTAGATTAAGCGGATTACAAATTTGATAGCTCACAAACACTCCAAGGAAGATAAAATGTAAAGCCTATGGAGTTCCTCTTGAAAGAATGTAAAAATACAAGTTCAAAGAGGTTTAACCTTTCATGTAAAAGTTTAAGTTCAAGAAGATAGGATTTGATCCTGCAAAAGATTTAGATAGTGTATATATAGCCCACAAGGAAATATGACCGTTTGGGGGTAAAACTGTAAAATAAGTCAACCTGCGCAAGCCCCAACGGCTCTATCTCCATGTCGCGACGGTCGACCGAGGCACGACGGTCGCCCGCCCTTATCGGACTCTCTATTTGAATTTCAAATTTCTTACCGGCGCGGTTGACAGGCCCTATGACGGTCGTCCGGCGAAGGCAATCTGTTTGAATAAAAATTCGGCTAAAAAACATTATCGTTGTCGATCGGACCAATGGCGGTCGTCCTCCAAGCCCAACCTGGATGGTTTCTAGATTTCCAGAAAACAAACCCGCGGTCTCCCGGCTTACCCCGGTCGACTGGCCTGTTAAATTTCGAGATGCCCTGGAATTCCAGGTAGCATCCCGTGGTCGCCCGGTCGATCGGCCCTAAGTAAAATTCTATTTCTAACTTTAAGATCCAGGGGCTTTGGGCTTTAGTCCTAGGTTTTCAAAAACATATTTGGGTGTGTGTATGGTTTTTAATGATATAAAAAGTTAATGAAAACCATTTGAATCTTGGCTCCTTTGCACTTCCTTGGACTTCTTTAACTTGAGGTGAACATCTTCAACTTGTCCATCGTGACCTATTTCTTGCCCATTCCGGTATCAGTCCATAGGGGCCCATTTCTTGCCCATTCCGACATCGGTCCATAGTAACCCATTTCCAGAATGGTCGATATTCAAAATCGGCCTAAATGTGACTCACTTATTCAGGGTTGAGTCAAATCCAGTTCATTGAAGCTCTTCGCGACTCATCTTTCATGTGGTTCTGGTGGGTCGTGGCATGGGTTTGATGATCTCATCCGTAGAGCTTCTCCCATTACCATGTGAAGGCTACATCCATTTCTTTCATCAGATAGTTTCTCCCAAGGCTCTTTCAGTTTTGCCTGAAGCAAATCATTCCAGCAAAGACTACTTGTTGTCAAGCTTCATCTTGACAGGAAAAGGCGTTACAAATTACATCCCACCTACTTTACTCGGTACACTCCTCTTTCCTAATACCCATTCACCCTATCTCCTCGGGTCCTTGTCTTTGCAAAATACTCAAATATCAGTCCTTGATTTGATAAGTGCACCCCTTCATTGTTTTAGTTCCCAACACTTATCTTCTCTACCTACCTATGCACCTTAAGATTAATAATTAAGACCCCATTTGCTTTCACCCAAAGGTCTACCCCCCAAATTTGTTATTTGCACCGCTAAAAAAAATTTCATAGTGTTGGTTACTTATGTTTGCCATTATTTTTCACAACCGCTAATTGTCGTTCCTCCTTTCAAATCTTAATTTCCTTTTTTAATTTCTGCTCTGATACATTGTAAAATGAGGAGATGATTTCACTAATTCTTGGATGATTTACATTGAGCACAAGGAGTGTTTTTTTAGAACCCTCAAATGGTAAACATAGCAAGAGAATTTGATAATTATGGAAAGACATTATCCTAATATAATTCACTTGCCTAATCAAATCAAATCTTCTAATCTCAGAATATTTGATCTTGATTTGATTTCATTCTCTAATATGCCCCCTCAAACGTGGATTGAAAATCCATATATGCTTGAGGGGGCATGCTAGAATATGTGGGATCCAATGGTTGGATTGGATTAAGATCTCGCCGTTTGATCATCTTGGGAGGTAGATTTGTTAAGTTGGCTAAATGAAGCAACTAGATAAATTAGGCAATGGATAGAAGAGGCAAGCAAGAGAGATTAGAAAGTAGATTTGATTAGGATTCTTTCTCTCCATAACTATCTTGATTTATTTCTATGCTTATCATGTAAGTGCTCTTTATAAGCACATCCTCTTGTTAATGAAAATAATCTAAGAATTAGTGAAATCTCCTAAATTTATCAGTAAGAAATGCAAATCTTGATCAAAACTTGCTGAACATAGAGAAAAACCAGTCTTTGCTGACACATAGCGGGAATGGATCTAAGACACAATCTGTAGAGATCATACGATATAAGATGGGAACAAATATTCAGATCACCCTAACAACAGATGTGAACAAACTGAGTGAGGATAGAGTTGCAAATTCTCAGATTGTCATTATCTGATGGCTGTGAGGAAGATGTTGAAAGACAAGGTTGGGCTAAAGGAAGGAATTTATCTCTTCCTTAAAAGGGTTGAAGAGGTTATTGAAAAGGTTCGTAAGGACAATGCTATGATGGCTGTCATGAATAGTGAGGAAATTAAAACTCTCGAACCCGAATTGGATAAAGATAAGGAAGAAACTGATGTAGAAGCTACTCAATAGACTGATCTAACACTTCAAAGTCAACACAAGAAGGAGAAATTTGTGTGGTTAAAACCCACTTGGGATGCTCTCCTGGTAACACTTTCCAGTGATTGACAGGTATTATTTGGAACATTAGAAGGATTGATAACTGTTCCTTCATCTGTTGACTAAAACATTTGATCAAATAGCATACCTTAGAGGGATTGGTAACCGTTCCTTTATTTTTTGACTAAAACATTTGATCAAAGAGCATACCTTATCAATTTGTGTCATATCTGAACCTATGTTTGGTATTGGCGCTATTTCCTGAATTGCCAATAAAATTGGTATGAATAATTCCTTTGCCTATGAGAACTGCCCCGGGATATGGTTCTTTTAGAAATGTAACACTAATTTTAACCCAGTGTTGTACATGGACCGAGATGCTACTATGATGTTAAAATTTAACAATATGGAAGTTTCTCTTAGAATCGTTTATGCTTATAATTCAAGGCAGGAGGCTGTTATGGAGTCATATTAAAGAACTCAACACTAATGTCAGCAATTCATGGTTTATGGGTATTTTGAGGTTGGATGAAAAGTTTGGTGGAAGACCTGCTAACACCAGCTATTAATGATTTTCAAGATGCGATTGATGTTTGTAGAGCAAGGAAGCAGGATTCTTCCCTGGGAGTGGGGAACCACGATTCCCCGGTTCTCGAATCCGAAATGGGAATCTTCTCGAATCCCCAAAAACTAGGAATCTCGGTTCGGATTCGCGAAAACCCGATTCCCACTTTTGGAAATCGCGGTTTATGATTCCCCTGAAACGCGATTCCCACTTTTGGGAAC
This sequence comes from Tasmannia lanceolata, assembly GCF_043159265.1. NCBI lineage: Eukaryota > Viridiplantae > Streptophyta > Magnoliopsida > Canellales > Winteraceae > Tasmannia > Tasmannia lanceolata. The sequence continues at coordinate 40,943,823 of NW_027518714.1, forward strand.
CACGGTTTATTGTTATGTGAAACGCGATTTCCCGGTGATTCCCCAGAGATTCCTCGTGCTCTGTTTCGTTGCTCATTTTGGGGGGATTGTAGGAGTTTCAAATGCTTGAGATCTTCCAAAGATCTCCCCAAAGCATGTTTGGTTGTCATTTAGACCTTTGACCACTAGACAACTTCTAGACATCATTATTGCTTTTTATACTAGGTGGCGCGTACGTGGCAGAGATATTTCCCCCATATTCTTCTCCCCTTGGTGAAATTTGAGGAGAAAATCTCAAGAAGTTCTTATCTTATTCTCTTTTCTCCCTTTGTCTCTCTTCCACCCTTCATTTTGGTAATGGCACCCTACATCTTACGCTAATCTTCTCGTGGATTGCTGTGTAACCAACGACCACGGTACCAATCTTCCGCTTTTCTCCTCCCCTTTGACCACATCTTCTACTAATTTCTCACCCAACTTCAAGCAACCAAATAGAGCATTGGCGATTCCCAGCTCCCCAACGATTCCCGGCGAATCTCCGGTGACTCTCCGACGACTTCACGATTCCCGCTTCTGACCACTCTGAGAGCCTTCGATTCCCGCTCTGGCAACCTTGTTGTAGAGTGGTCGTTAATAGCAATGGATCAATTGCATTCAGAGTACCAAGGTGAGTCATTTGTCTCGCACTTGTTTGGGCCACGGTCCTCTTATTTTATCTCTTAGAGAGTCTAATCGGTTACACAGAAGGCCTTTTAGATTTCAGAACATGTAAACTTTAAATGTGTAATTCGTGGGTCTTGTTAAAGATCAATGGCAGTCTCCTACCCAAGGTTTTTTAAATTTCGGTTTCGATTTCGGCTTCGGTTGCCATGTAAATGGATTGGTTTCGGTTTCAGTGGAAATCCGATAAAATCACAGAAACATATGGGAACATATGCAAATGGTAGAAATTTAAGATGAAACTTCAAGAAATGCTAGAATAAGCACTGACACATATTTTGAAATCATCACATAAGCATGAAAATCACCCATAATGGTTTAACGATATTGAACATCTAGTGCACTGTCGCACATGCCTAATAATTCAATACATACCACATTTCACATGTAATTCATTTAAATATTTATATATAATATATACAACACATTTCACATGCTGACCCTAACTAGTTTGGGACAAAGGCTTTGTTGAGTTGAGTTGAGATACAACACATTTCACATGCAATTCATATAAATATAATTAAGTAATGCATAATGATATGGTATACCACTATTGCATTTATGATTTTGGTTTCGAAGTGTTTCGGTTTCGATATCGTTTTGACGGGGATGAAAACGGAAACAATTTCAATGGAAATTTAAAACCACTTATGGCTCTTATGCTGAAAATGCTAAAAGGAAGTTTGAAGGAATGGAATAGAGCTTCTTTTGGAGATGTTTATCGAAATGTGAGAGATGCAAAAGACTTGACTGCTTTGGCTGAAAATTTGTATAATATCGATCCTTCTCAAGTCATTAAAACTATTATAGTGAATGCTATACAAAGGTTGGAGCAATCTCTCCTCATGGAAGAAATTTTCTTTAGACAAATCAAGAGGAAAGTGGCTGTAGGAGGGGGACAAAAATATGAAATTCTTTCATGCCTCCTTCGACTAGCAGAAAGTATGACACCATTAGAAAGATTCTAAACAATGATAATTGGGTGGGAGGATCCTAATACCATTTAAGATATTGCTTATGACTACTTTTTAAGTCCATATGGACTGGAGTGAGAGCTATCGTGGATGATGAAATAATGGATGTTATTCCTAAGGTGATCGATGAGGAAGATAACTTTATGCTTATTAATATCCTGCATGAGGATGAAGTGAGAAAGGTTGTTTTAAGTTTACCCCTGGAAGTGATCCAGGTCCAGATGGATTTGTTGGTTCTTCAAACATTGCTGGGAAGTGATCAAAGACGATCTTGTCAAATCAACCAAAAAATTCTTCAAGGGGTGTATACCTTTACTTTTATTTCATTGATTCCTTAAATTGACAACTCAAAGATGTTTTCGGATTATCGTTCTACCAACTTATGTAATCTTTGCTACAAAATCATCACGTAATCGATTGTAATATATAAGAACAAGGTTCTTTTGTCAATGGAAGGGAAACCATTGAAAATATTGCCACAACACCGGAAATTGTTCAAAATATTGACTAAAATGTGAGAGGGTCGAATGTGATTCTTAATGGCCTGGAAAAGGTTGGATTTAGCTTTGGAGAAATCTGATCAAAAGGATGTTAGATAACTGCTGGTTTTCGATTATGATAAGTTTTGAACCAATAGGGTATTTCAAATCTTTCCGAGGGATTAGACGAGGTGACCCTCTTTCCTCTTACCTTTTCATAATTGCTAAAGAGGTTGAGTAGAGGTTTAAGGCAGTTTTTCAAAGTGGTAAGGCTTATTTTTATCAGTTATCTAGATGGAGTTTGCCTATATCTGATTGCCTTTTTGCTAATGATACCATCAATTTTCTAAATTGCATCAAGATCCTTAGTAATGTCATTTATTTTTTATCCAATTGTGGAAGAGTTTCAAGGTAACTCATAAACAAGGAGAAAAGTTATTTTTAATGTCCAGTGAAGTTATTAGAGATCAGGCACAGAATCATTAAATCATTCTTGGGTCCTAGCCACAAAAGCTACCTATTATCTACTTTGGAGCTCCTCTTTACAAAACAAGGTTGAAGACAGAGCTATTCAAAAAGTTCAACATTAAAATCTGGAGCAGAGTTGAAGGTTTAGAAAGGGACGATACTTTCTCCAGGAGGAAACTCATTCTTTTGAACCACATTGTAACTTCCATGCCAATTTACATCTTATCGACTATGAATGCTCCTATACCTGTAATTAAAAGGTTTGAAAGCATTATGAGTAATTTTTTGGGGTCCAGTACGGAATATGGAAACAGACCGCATTGGATGGCTTGAGATAAGCTATGTAATAAAAAAAAGGAATCAATGTTAAGTCTTTTGTTGAAATTTGCGAGGCCTTTAGATTAAAATCTATTCATGGACTGAACATGAGATCTCTTCATGCTGCGAACTTAAGACAGCTGGTTATGTTATAAATGAAAACTTCTTATATTTTGTTCCTAAAGTTGCAGACTCTAAGATGTGGAAAGATATAATGAGCCCGAAATAAGTCTGGTTTTCTAATGAAAAATGGATAATTGGTAAGGAGAATAATCAGTTCTGTACCACCATTCAAAAAAAAAAAAAAATCAGTTCTGGACTGATAGATTGATTAGTAGCAGGCCATTTCTAGAATATGTTAATAACACATGTTTAAAGAACTCAAATTTGCTGGTCAAAGATTCTGTGGACTGCAATGGTGAGTAGGATTTAAACTCTTTGCTAATTTCTTGCCTTTTGTGAAGTGATAAAGAAGGTTAACATTTCAAACTGAGAAATCAACTTGTTTGTTTGCCAAGTAAATCTGGTTCCTTCTCTAGTTTTGCATGGATGTTATTATGGTCCAAACTAGTGGTAAAGCTTGTGCCAAGTTCATATGGAAGGTTTTTTTTTTTTTAAAACTAAAATCAGCTGTTTTTTTTATGGAAGCTGTTCAATAAAGCAATTTCAGTTGACAGCAGCATTAAGAACAAATCTGGACACCTGCATCTAAGTGGAATTGTTGCAACACCAGTCAAGAGGAAAACCTTGTTTATCCTTTAATTGATAGCAGTATGGCTAATGAAATGTTGAATTTTTTCTTTCGGAAGTTTGTCGTCTCATTAATCTAGTACCAAAGCATCCTGGGAGGCTTAATTATTGTATCAATTGTATTTTAGATGATGTAAAACTTCACATGGAAAAGTCTTCAGAATTATCCCCTCTTATCATTGCTGGGAGTTATAGAAGGAGAGATGCTCTAGATGCATGGGAGGTAAGTCCAAACCCATTCATACCATAATAAGATATTATTTTGGACGAGGTTAAACTCATTGAAAAGAATTTCAAGCTCAGTAAGGGTCTAATGACTGTTCTTTCATTGAGTCATTAGCACTATCTCATATTGGAATTAATCAAATTAAAGTGCCTTATGGTAAAGGCATTTGGGTGAAATGGAATAGACCTGAAGGGTCAACTATTAAGATGGATATTGACGGAGGACTTGGGTGACGGAGGAATCATTAGAGATAGTAGAACTAATCTACTTCTAGCTTTCTCACTTTTCTACCGTGTAGGCACTAAAATGCAAGCGAAGGGAAGAGCTCTTCTGGATGACCTCTTTTATAAGGCTCTTGAGATTAATGTTACAAGTAAATACATTGTATGCTCTGTATGTATTCTCAATATATATATATATATATATATATATATATATATATATATATATATATATATATATATATATATATATATATATATATAATATTTGCTATTCAATGTTGCTTTTACACTCTGATTATATATGATTTTTTTCTTGACTTTTGGTGAATGGATTGGAGTTACTTGCAACCTCAACATACAACGCTGTTATAACCTCAAGGGAAAAGTCCCAACTGTATGATGATATAACATGGTACTATACAATATAAAATATCATGGATATTAACTAACATAGTGATCTATATGATAATATCTTTTTTTTACCAGACATCATTTACTGCTTAATGTATTATTAAATATCTGTCATAGAACAAAAGGTTTATATAATATAATATTTTTTTCTAGATAATGCAAAACATGGCTGAAACATGTAGCCTTGTCCAATCATGTCAAATCTCTGATTGTTCATTTCAAGTTGGACTTATTCCAAATTGAGTTGCCTAGCTTATTGTGGAGGCTTTCACATGACAGAAATTGGCGTTTGGCCATTTTCATGAGCTGACATTTGATTTTGTACCATGGGCATTCTTTTGAAACCTTTGGTTCGCCTTTTAATGAAATTCGTATTATTCAGTCTTTTCATTTGGTTATGTATAATTTTGTCATTCTATATTCTTGAACCTCGAAATCAAATAGTATGAATGTATGATCACTTCAGGATTATATTCTATCCGTTTGTTGTGAGACAGATGGGGGCTTATATGCTGCAACTCCAGTTGATCCTGTTTTTATCTTGTTGCCCATTTTTGAAGAAGCTCGAATGAAGGTACTATATAATATGTAAATAGTGTTAGTTAAAGAGATTTTCTTGGTTGTTTATTGAGGACTATCATAATCATTGCAACTAATTGTTTATTATCTGCTTTCCATATTTCTTTGCCTTTAATTTCCTAGTGGAGGCACCACCTCTGAAACTCAATGGAAAAATTGTTTGTTTCTTGTGTGGCTTATAAATTATCTGTTTGTTGATCTAACGGATATTTAAGCGCATTATATAGGTTTTGTCTATTCATTGATTAGATGGTGTGGTCCTTAAAGGATTAAAATTTGGGGACATAACAAATTCAATTCTGGAATATTTGATTTTTTGAATCAAATTGAATCTAACTTTCACCAAACAATTCGAAATCTTTACGGAAAGGTCATCAATTTACTACCTTATTTTCAATTGACATGACATTTATGCCTTGAGAAATATAATGTGTTTTCATAATTTGATTGAATCTTCTTTTGGAATGGTGTAGCAGATGACTACAAGTGTCCTTGGCAAGGTAGGATGAGGCTTCCAAATTGAGAAGTTATGGTAGTTCAGGTATTAACAATTTAGAGGAGGTGAATCACATACTATTTTAACTTATGGTTTTGAGGATTTCTTCCCACTTTCTTCACCTTTCTTTTCTTTTCTTTTCTTTTCTTTTCCTATGCCTTCTTTCTTCTAATCCCACACCTCAAGTTTATTAGGATGGTCAAGGTGTACTTTAGCCCATGTAGGACCCATCACATTTCCTTACAAGTTACAACAAAACAACGACTGTTTAGAATTAGGAAACCTCTAGAGTCTAGATTTCTAAATGAGAGGAGAAGCGGGTCCCATAGGGCATTGGAAAATTTGTTTAGAATGAATTTACAACCAATGATACATGAAAGGGGTTTTCCTCTTGTTAAAGGTGGTTTATTAATTTGTGGCAATTTGCATTTCTAGTTTTTTTTTCATTAATTATATTCTCTAGACATGAAGGGCAGACGGATTGTATGGTGTTCGTGCGTATTTTTCCAAAACATATATTGGAAACAAAGGACAAATGGGTTCAGCCCTTTGGTGGTCCAAACCATTTATGTACTGGGCCTTATAATGAATGGGTCATTAGCAAAAATCTCATGTAGTGAACAATCCCAATCCTCTAATTTGTCAACTTTATTTTATTTTTTTGAAGCTTATAAGGCTTGCATTTTACACCCTTCGATCATAACAATTGGGGAAGTCCAATCAATAAGAATTTTGGGGCGCAAACAGTGGGCATCGGTTGATCCAGATAATATAGGCCGTTCACCCCACGGCTCGAACCAATCATCCTCCCACTCTCTAGATCCTAAAAAACATACAAAGAAGGAAAAAATGTTGCAAAACAATGAAGATCCTTAATCAAGTGGCTAACAGAAAGTAAGTTAATAGGGAAACGAGGAACACATAAGACATATGATAAATAGTGCTAGGGGAAAGAGAGGCGACCCCTACTCTAGAGACACGAGAGATGGTCCCATCAGCTAAAGTAACAGAAGTAACGGTCGACGAAGGTCGAAAGGCTGAAAGAATACTAGAGTCACCGGTCATATGATGTGAGGCACCTGAATCAATAAGCCACTGCCTAGAGGAAGAGACAGAGAGAGAGGGTGGGCTATCAGACGGATCCAAGGTGGCACTACTGGCATGCACAGTATGGGCAGTGGAGGAAGGAGCAGGGCTATCAGATGTCTCAACAGAAGCTGCCCCTGCTGTCCGATGGGGGCGCAACTCAGGATGAAGATCATAACAAAAGGCAACGGAGTGGCCTTTCTGACCACAATGAGTACAATGGCGAGAGCCATGACCACCAAAACAACAGCCTCCCCCTGAACCAGAAATACCACTAGAGCGATCACTACAGAAGCCATGCGCCTGTCTGAGCATCCATACATGTCGGAGTCGAACGCGAGGAGAGAGTCATAACGGAGCCCCCCATCAGGGAAACAACAACAAACCACCAACACGAAAGCACACCAAAGCGACGAAGCACAGCGTGGAGAACCGGCCGAACAACACGTCTCCAATAGAACAATAACAACCAACCAACCAACCAACAAGGTGGTAGCTCTAGCAACGACCAATCGACAACCACAACATGATCAACCAACAACAACATGGTAGACACACACAGCATCACACGGCTCTGATAAAACACGAAAATGTAGCCATGACAATGAGTATAGCAAGCCACAAACAACTACGCTGACAACTACTCACATCATGCACAAGCAGAGAACTACAAACGAACGACCAACAAAGAGGCGCAACTACATTAGCCAGAGTCGCTAACAACACAACACTCCATCAGAAACAATCAACCAAATAGAACTGATCACCATCAACGACAGACACTAAGAAATCTCTAATAACAATTCACGACGAATAATAAACCACCAACATACTCCAACATATGGATCACGACCAACCACTATCAATGGAAATCTTAGAACTACCGGCACCAAACAACCACATCCACTATCACCACAAACAACGAACCACAAAATCGCCACTAAGACCATAAAATCAAATCACCAACAACAGATCAACATAGCTCCACCACGAGGTCACCAACGGAAGACCCAACAGATGATGTCACCACTAATACCAACTACAAAAGAATCACCACCAACAACACAAGTAACGAGGAACAACCGATCACTACCAAAGGCAACAAAAAATTCTATCAGACATTTCATCAAACAGTTGGTGTGCATTTATATCACCAACAACCAAATTAGATTAGCACGCACATCAGCAAGTGCTATTCCGCACATAAGTGGATAGTTTTGGATAAATGGAGTCGACAACATCACATAAATGCTCCACAAAGGAGCGAAAAATACCAAACAGGGAATAATGCGGATTTATATCATGAACATGAAGGATTAGAAGAGGATTAAAATGGGATTAATGACTGATGAGAGTAGTAACGAATGAAATTCAAAGGAATAGGGTTTCTGATAGGGAGACAATAGAGACAAGAGAGTGAGCAGAGGGGCGGTTAGGATGTGGGGCTGAAAACACGAGAAAGGGTAAGGTTGGGAGGTGGCGGCTAGGGTTGTGATTGATATAAAACAAGCAAAAAAAGGAAAAAGGGAGGGGGGGGGGGGGGGGGGGGGGGGGGGGGGGGCGGGGGGTGGGTTGTTAGATGTAGGGTGAGGTAAAAGACAAGGAGAAAGAAAAATATATGGGAGAGTTAGGGTTTCTGTATGGATTAATGAAAAGTCCAAAAGAAAGAAAGAAGAAAAAAAGAGGGAAGATGAAAGCGAAATGAATCTTCTAACCTTTAGCTTTGATACCATGTTAGAGGTATCCTATCTTCCGCGAGAAGTGGAGAAGAGTTGAGAGAGAGTTGTGTTTCTCTCTCCCACATGAAAATGATTATATATATGTATCTAAAATAGGGTTACATGGAAAGTATTGAAATACCCCCACATAAGTGGGTCTGTGTAATACGCCCACTCTCAACAAATACTATACAAGTACCAATATCAGAATGTTTAAGCTAAGATTCAATGAAATGGTCCCGTCTTCTTACTGGTATTCTATATGATCCTAAGATTCAATGAAATCACTTTATATATTATATTTCAAGCGAGGCCACTTTACAATATCCTCTAATAGTCGTGTTTTTTTTTCTTTTATTAACTTTGTCAATTGTTCTATTAGTATCATATTATTTTGGTGCGGTAGGTTAACTTCTTATGCACGTTTCATTATTTTTCTGGCACTAATAGATCCAAATATTCATATTTGGCTCTATTTTTTTTCTACAGAAAGTTGATTTTGTTCTGCATGTTTCTTGGTAACATTGTCTTTTTTACTGCATTTAACAATTTTAAGTTGTGCTGTAACACTGACTAATTTCAAGGTAAGTGTTACCATATTGTGTTATATGTCTTTCTCTTCTATTTATTTTGCATTATTGAGTTGAAATGTAGCTGGTTAGTTACCACCTACTTTTTTAAATGCAGAAGGAGAATGATCATGGGATGTTTAGGCAATTAGACGAAATAATCTTTGTCAATAGTTATCCAGGATATCAACATTTGTTGGCGACTGCAGAAGCTTCTATGGAAGTAGTTTGTGAAGTAAGAGGTGACGGCCCTTTTTTCCCCTAGTTATCATAATGCAGCTTGCATTATGTGTTATATTATTGAGATGATACAATATGCTTTTGGACATAAAATAGTGCTAGTTCAATTTTGATCCTTTTCCTTTGACATGGTAAGTGTGAAATGCCTTTGGCAAGTGCCTTTTTTCCCGAGTTATGCAGTTGGTTCTATATTATTGTGATGGTACAATTTGTTCATTGACTCAAAATAGTACTAATTCCATTTAGATCCTTTTCCTTCGGTTGTTAGTGTGAAATTCCTTTGGTAAGCGTGAATTTCCTTTCAGATCCACCTTAAATAAGTCGGTATACAGAACACTTCTAATGTTAGATTATTATTATGTGTTGAAATTAGGTCTATTGGTTAGATGACTAATTTGCTCGAGCCCAATATAAATAATGTATATATTGACCTAATTATTATGAAATTAGGTCTCTTGTTATTGTTTGCTGTTAGTTACCTGATTACTTCATTTCATTCCATGGGAAAATCTGCTTGTCGATTCACTTACCCTTGATTTTGTGTTTTAAATCAATAATCTCACCAACTTCTAGAAAGAAAGGAATACAACTCTAAAAGGTTTGGAAAGTTTTATCATACTTTACTGTAGAAAAGTCAAACCCCTTACCGAAGATGGAAGAGAAAAAAGAAAAACTCCCAAAGAGAAATTGAAAAGAAATGAGTGAGAGAAAAATGATTACTTCTCTGTACTAACATGATTTTCTTAATTTCCGAAGTTACATATTTTTCAAGACTGCCACTAATTGGTGGAAAGCATAAGTTCTGATAACACAAAAATTCAAGAAAAAATACTTCAGACGTTGAAACACTAGTCCTCAACTTTCCCCCAAAGTAACCCTTCATTCCCAATTTGCCAAGCATCCCATTTAGGTGGCCTTTACGGCTTTGGTGAAGACATCAGCTACCTAGCTGGGCACTGGAATGAATGTATGAACATTGGTACATCGTAAACTAGCTGGGCAATGGAATGAATGTATGAACATTTGTACCTCGCGTCCACCCACCCTCACACACACCAACTCTCCTTGAAGAAGTGACAACTAAATTCAATATGTTTGGTTCTTTTGTAAAGAGCAGGTCTATATACTATATGAATAGCCATTTGATTTACACATTGAATTAGATAAGATAACCATCCTTGATTCCCCTTCTAATAAGTGCAGAGCTGTAGAATCTCACAAGTAACGTAAGGCATCATTATATTATGCTTCTGCACTTGTTCTAGCACATGTGGGCCGTCTCTTTTTTTTTACCTTGTTTTTTGGTACTTATGTTGGGATCGAACCCCCGACCTCAGGGTGAAAGAACATAATTTTTACTTTTTACCAGCTGAGCTAGAGGCGCAACCCCATATGGGCTGTTTCTTGCTTCTCCATGCTCAAAATTTCCACCAACATAAGTTCGTTAGCTTGAAGTTGACCACCTATCAAAGGGATACACAGCCAAATCAGCATATGAGAAAGCAAAATCTGAAGATGAAAATGATTTCCGAATAACACTCCTTGTCAAAGGTGACATTTATGATCTTAAAAGTCTCTACATGACATCCAAATGAGGCACATTGAGATTTTAATAAATAGATTGTACTCCAACGAGTGGATTTACGATGTATTTACTGTTAAATAATAAACTTTTATAATGTTATGTTTCAAAAACTCTAAAAGATTTTTCATTGAAATTTTTGGAAGAAACTCAAAGGAAAAAAGGAAAGAAAAAAAATCCTTATGCGGGTTCTTAATGGTATAACACCATAGGTAGGAAAGAATACACATGGGTCATATTGATTAGGAAGAACTCTGATCTATTCATGTCTAATCTAGTCTCCTAGTAGTGATTCTGTGTTACCTCAAACAAGCAACTGGTGTGCTATATGACCATCTCAACTTTTGCGTTGCATCAAAGCTATGGTCTACCTTTTCCACTTGACTCCTACACCTGAGTTCTTTAAGACTAATTAAATTGCATTGGCTCGCAATTGAATGAAAACTATACTTACCTAGTGCTATGCAAGAATCAAATAGATATGCCTCCTCTCATCATGTCACAATTGCATGAGTGACACAAGTCTCGTAATAAAGTCATCTAGAATTATTTATCGTGATGGATGCACTATGCTTCTCCAGTGCATTCATAATACACACACACACACGACCATTTGATGGGATAAATGTAAAAGGCTGTGAATCACATAATCCTACCATTACACATTCTAGAGAATCTCCTAGAGCAAAATTGTCTATGTTAGCGTTTTAATACTCACTCAGAATGAGAAGTCAGCCACGTTAATAGGGAATCAAAAAACAAGGATGCTGGTCAAAATGCGGCCAAGAAAAATCCTTGTCAACTTGGTGCAGATGCGGCCAAGAACGCGGTTGACGGGGAGTTAGGGAAAGTTAAACAGGAACACAAAGGGCTATTGCTGTAGGAAGAAATATCTTGGAGGCAAAAATCAAGGGTGAAATGGCTGGTGGAGGGTGATAAGAATACTGCTTATTTTCATGCTATGGCTAGTGCTAAAAGGAGGTCGAACATAATCGAATCTATCTCAGTAAATGGAGCTATAATTAGCTCCAAGGAAGAGGTATCTTCAGCCATAGTTGACTTTTATACTTCTCTGTATGCTTCAGAAGGAGTTCTTCGTCTCATTCCTGAAGAAGTGGAGTTCAAGAGTTTGAATCTGGAGGCTAGTTCAAATCTGGAACACCTTTTGAGGAAGAGGAAGTTAAAAGAGGTCTTTTTTCGATGCCTAAAGATTAAGCTCCTGGTCCTGATGGTTTTTATCTAGCTTTTTTCCAAGCTTGCTGGCCGGCTATGAAATGTGATATTCTACGATTCTTTAGAGAGTTCTATGATGGGCTGACTCTTGACTGAGGCACATGGGCTACTTTTATAACGTTAATACCCAAGCTCAACTAAGGTGTCTGATTTTCACCCGATAAGCTTGGTGGGGTGCTTGTACAAGTTGTTGGCTAAGGTGTTAGCTGATAGAATTAAAGTGGTGTTACCTCATATTATCTCGGATAGTCAGAGTGCTTTTGTCAGCAAGCAGCAAATTTTGGATTGTTCTTTAATTGCGAATGAAGTTATCGAATCTTATTCGAAAAGTGGAGCTGGAGGTGTGCTGTGTAAGTTAGACATGGAGAAAGCTTATGATAGAGTGGATTGGGATTGCTTAGATTTTTTTCTTGGTAGAATGGGTTTTGGAAATTGCTGGAGAGGTTGGATGAGAAGTTGTATTTCCTCTGCGTGGTTTTCCATTTTGGTAAATGGCTCTCCAAAAGGTTTTTTCAAGTCTTCTAGGGGTTTAAGGCAAGGGGATCCCCTTTCTCCTTTTCTTTTTGTCATCATTGCGGAAACTCTTAGTAGGTTGATGTGTAAAGGGTGTTGCTTGGGTCTGTTCGAGGGTTTTGTTATTGGATGTGATAGAGTGAAAGTTTCTCTTCTGCAATTTGCTGATGATTCCATCCTTTTCTGCGCCCCTGATAGGAATATGATTTTAAACTTGAAGGCTACTCTAAGATGCTATGAATTGGTCACTGGTCAAAGATCAAATTTTAGGAAATCTAGTTTGTTTGCTATTAATCTTCCTCCTTCAGAAGCTGATGAGTTTGCTAAGGTGATGGGGTGTAGGCTGGATCCCCTGCCTTCCTTGTATTTAGGGCTCCCATTGGGGGTGGGAAACCTGGAAAAGAGCTATGGACTCCTATAGTGGAAAGGATAGAAAGAAGATTGGAAACTTGGAAGAGGAATCTTGTTTCTAAAGGTGGGAGACTCATCTTGGTCAAGGCAGTGTTAGCTAACATACCAGTGTATTATTTATCTTTGTTCAATTGCTTGGTTAGTGTAGTGCTGAGGATAGAACAGATTCAAAGAAGATTTATTTGGGGAGGTGCTGATAGTAAGGGTGGTATACCCTTAGTAAAGTGGGAAAAAGTTTGTGTTCCGATAAAGAATGGTGGTCTGGGGATAAGGAAGTTGAGAGAGTTCAATCGTGCATTGTTGGGGAAGTAGCTTTGGCGTTTTGGTATGGAACAATCTTCTTTGTGGGTAAAGGTGATTGGCAGCAAATATGGCTTCTTAAATGGGAACTGGTGCTCGGAGGATTCTTATAGCAAGAAAGGTGGGATTGTTTGGCGAAACATTTTGAGGTTCAAGCAAAGTTTTGAGGTGGGTATTCAGTTTAAAGTTTACAAAGGGGATCATATAAAATTTTTGGTGGATGCTTGGTGCTCTGATGAACCCTTGAAGGCTCTTTTTCCTGATTTGTTTTCGGTGGCTTTGAATAAAGATGTGTTGGTGTGTGATTGCTTTGAGAGGGTGGACACCAGGGTGGTTTGGAAGCCTAGCTTTAGAAGGAATTTTTTTGACAGAGAGTTAAACTCCATTTCTCGGTTACTTCTTTTGATTGAGAATTGCTATCTAAAAAGAAGTGGTTTGGAAGCCTAGCTTTAGAAGGAATTTTTTTGACAGAGAGTTAAACTCCATTTCTCGGTTACTTCTTTTGATTGAGAATTGCTATCTAAAAAGAAGTGGGTTGGACAAAAGAATTTGGATCTGGGATCCATCCGGCTTCTTCTCTGTGAAATCCTTTTACTCTTGGTTAGTGCATGCTTCAGGTTCCCCTATTGCAGCTGAAGTTTGGAAATTCCTTGGGCCTCCATCAGTTTCCTTTTTTGGTTGGGCAGTTTGCTGTGGGAGGATTCAGATCATTGAATTTCTTAGAAAAATGGGTATGTGGCTGGTAGATTATTGTTCGCTTTGTATGGAAGATGGTGAATCTATTGATCATCTGTTTATTCATTGCAAGGTTGCAAGGGAGATTTGAGGCCTCATTTTGGATAGGTTTGGTATCTGTTGGATCTTCCCAAACTCTATACCAGAACTTGTGTTGAGTTGGGATTTTGCGCCTTGGAAGAAGAAAGGAGAATTGCTTTGGAAGCTGTGTTTGATAGCTTTGTGGTGGGTTATCTGGAAAGGAAGAAATTCGAGAGTTTTCAATGGAGTGGCTAAGTCATCTTACTGGTTATTTATGAAAATTATTGCTTTGGTTATTTTTTTGGGCGAAGAGTCTTCCTCAGTTTCAATTTGTTTCAGCTTTTGATCTATGGGAAGGCTGGAGAATTGTGTGTTGGGAAGGGGTGAGGAGAGAGAACATAGTTCAAAGATGGGAGGCACCTCATGAAGGGTATCTGCAAATAAAGTTTGACGGATTTAGTTTGGGTAATCCGGGCCCGGCTGGTATTGGTGGACTTGCTAGGGATTCCGCAGGGGTGGTGTCTTGGGCTTTTGCTGGCCAAATTTGTAGAAGCGATTCGTCTGAAGCAGAAGTAAAAGCGGCTTTTCAAGGAATGAAACATCTGTGTAGGGATATGTTTGATAAAGTGATTGTGGAAGGTGATTCTTCTAACGTAATCAGTTGGTTATCTGGGAAGATTGCACCTCCGTGGAGATTTCTTAGCTTCTTTGAGGAGATCGCTGATCTTGTTTCAGGTTCATCCATAGTGTTTAAATTTGTTAGAAGATCAGCCAATGGTGAAGTTGATTCCCTTGCTAGATCAGGTGTCCATAAAGAGGGTCTGGAATGGTTTGATTATCTCCCTCCGTGAAATGTATTTTTAGTCCATTTGATGTAACTTTTCTCTTTCTTTGTAATAATGTGGACCATCTCAGTTCCATTCTTTCAATATATTGTCATTTCAAAAAAAAAGAAAAGAACTCGGTTGACGGGGATTAGTACTCGGTTGACGTGGTCATAACTAGGGAGATTCATATAGAAGTTTTTATTGACTCTGGGGGCGAAAATGTGGAATGCGGCGCGATAAAGCGTGGAACATGGCCAAGGGAAAAGTGAGTCGACTCTGGGGAGTCCACCATAACGCGGGGGAGTTTTAAAACTATGATTGACAGTCAATTTTTCACTATCTCAGTCGAGTTAAAGCAGTTTTGTTTGACTTGATAGGGAAAAAATCGGATTTGGACGATAACTCAACCAAGGTGGGAGGACTCGGGCGAGTTGGTGATTCACACGTGATGCTTTAAAGAGTGGTCCAACTCTCAGGTCAAGTCCTCCAAAGAATGACAGTAGAGCTTTGGCAACCTCAACCTTTAATTTCGAATTTTTTTTTCTTTATATTTCCAGTGTCTTATAGACAATTTGAATTTTTATCCTTTATGTTTCTCATTTTGAAACTAACTGTGGCAGTATTGAATGAATAGAAACCCAAAAATATTGAGCAAAAGCTGGCCCCTGATTAACCAATGTAGTTTCCCATAGACTATGTGTCTTTATAGAATCTCTCTTACAACCGGTTCTTTATAATCTATTGCGCCTACTTGTTTCTTGTCTTCATATAATATCTCTTACAAATGGTTCTTGATAACCTATTGCGCCTACTTGTTACCTATAGTTTGATATAAGGAACTGAGTGTTGCAACAGATTACTTTTCATAGTTGCTGTTTTGATTGGAAGTCTAATTTTTAATGTGCTAATGATGATTGTTTGCAGAAATTGGATTGTCTAAGTTTTTTAGGCTGGACGATTCCAAGGTCTTAGCTTGGCTGTGCCATAAGGTATGCCTTCATTGCTTAGTCTTTTCTAATATTAATGTGCAGAAATTCACTACAGTTGATGGTGGCATTATTTTTTTAAATACTGTTGAACTAGCATTCAATGGATGGGTAATCCAGAAGGTAAATCTTATTAACCATCATCAGTCTATACAATCTACCATAAATAGGAACCTTCAAAAATTATTCAATATTTGTGGGGATTGTTCTTTGTGAGCTTCAGTGGGGCCAGCCACAAGTTACTGTCCATTACTTCTCCGAGCAACTGGGTTATTGTCCAAATTAATACATGAACTTAGACACCATCATATCATTAATCTTATTATTACTGATGACATAAACCTTAAACAGAAAAATTAAAGCAGATAGAAACTACTGCAATGCAAACTCTCCTTGCTAATACTTCTTTATCGGCTCTCTCTCTTGCCAAGCCATCCTTTATTCTTTATCTATGTGTGCCATGGGCATGGTTTAAAATTTCGACCGAAATCTGAAATTTCGGTTACCGGTGGGGACCGAAACCAGAATTTTCCGAAATTCCATTTTTCGCCCTTTACCAAATCTCGGATTTCGGTCCGAAATTACGCAATTTCGGTTTTTGGTGGGGTCCGAAACGGTTACCAAAACCGAAATTTTAAACCTTGGCCATGGGTACATAGATAATCTTTTAGCCAACTGATAACATTCTTTGAATCTCCTTCCACAATAAAGGTGCTGGAAAATTCCTCCTTGAGAATTCACAAACCGACTAGGAGGGCTCCCAATTTCTGCCTCATGGAGTCACCATCCCAAGGGCCCTGAGAAAAGCTTTAACTTTACATATGTAACAACCCAAAATCCTCATTGGGTCGCTCCTGGAAGAAGACCAAGTAAAAACACAAGAATTTAAAAAATAAAATAAAATCGTACATAAGAATTAACTACGATGAGAAAATAATTAAGAGCAATCTTATTCCAACAAATTAAAAGTCGAGTACATCATTTAAGAAAAATAACCTACTAATATCATGTCCATGAACTAAATAAAATGGTAAACAAGACTCAAACTGAAACTCAAAGTTGATAACAACTCAATAGTAATGGATATGACCTTAGAAGCACGAAGCGAGTGCGGGGGCGGGGGCGGGGAAGCGTGGGGTCTAGAAGAGTCTAAGTTTGGGAGCGTCATGTGAGCGTGTATGTAATATTTTCTTTATATATCTTTCAAAATTCAAGTACATAAAAAAATAATAGTTTCTAACCATTTTCATATGTATCTTTCAAAATTTAAGTACATCTAAAAGCTAATTTCTAACCATCTTCACCATCTTCATTTGTGTGCACTCGTTCCTCGTGCCTTCTAAAGATGGACAAGCCTTTGTGCTTGCTCCAATGAAGTACTGTGAAGAGTTGGAGGAGTTTCATGTAAGAAAGTTGGTGATGGTGGGACCTATAGAGTAATAGAAGAAGATGGGAGCGTCATTAGAACGGTTCCTGTCTCTCTGGGGTCGCGCTCCCTAGAAGCTCCCTTCCTAAGGAGCGCCGAATCGAGGTTCCGAGGTGGGAGCGGCACCCCGAGAGAAGGTTCCTACTTCTAAGGATATGACGATGATGTCTTCCCCAAAGATACTACAATTGCTCTCCCATCCTACAGTGTGGTTCATGTTCGTTCGTTGATGAAGGCTCGTTCGTCACCACCTTCAAACCCTGTGGGTAGTATTCGGGTTAGTATGAACTGAGCAAAATCATTTAGATGACTCATAATAAAGTGCATTAATGAA
The DNA here is from genome assembly GCF_043159265.1 of Tasmannia lanceolata. Taxonomy (NCBI): domain Eukaryota; kingdom Viridiplantae; phylum Streptophyta; class Magnoliopsida; order Canellales; family Winteraceae; genus Tasmannia; species Tasmannia lanceolata. The sequence continues at coordinate 40,961,428 of NW_027518714.1, forward strand.
ATTGCATCATAAAGATAATCCATAAATCAATATCAACAGGTAGTCGAAACAAAATAGGTACATGAATAATATCTCAACGAGAAGGCGTGAAAAATGACCAGAAGGCATAAGCATAGGCGACAAAGAATGTGAATAGCTCATGGTATAGGAATCTAATGGTTATGGTCAAACTACTTCCAATATCCTAAGAAGCACGGGTACTCTCCGGAGGCCCACGTACCTGTGTTGGGTGCGTATCGGGTGTGGGTGCTCTTGGGTAGTACGCACCCGGGTTTGTGTACGTATCGGGTGCACACCCGGTTCAAATTAAATCGAAAACTACAGATTTACAATAGAGGGGCTGTCCCAATTAACAAAAGGGGGGTTGAATATATCTAAATATCTATAATATATATCTCGTAATTAAAACCCTAACAACTTAGAAGTAATATTAGATTTTGGTGAAGTAACATTAGATTTTGATGAATGTATTGTTATTTGATTGTTCTCCAATTAAATTGTTTGAATTCTTTAACAAAATATTTAATATTTTTATTTTTATAAATATTTAATAAAATATATTTTTATATTATATCAACGTACATCCAACGTACCCTATCCTATTTTTTTTTTAAATCACGTATCCACGTACCTGTATCGTGTCGTACCCACACCCCGTACCCGTATCCGTGCTTCATTGCCAATATCACATTGTATCAAAAGATACGGTTCAAATTCATGCATCCTATATATATATACTCGGGTCAAACCTCACAAGCCGTCGCTAGTGGATCCAAGTCATTATTATATATATACTATGTATATATACTATGTAAATATATATATATATATATATATATATATATATATATATATATATTTTGAAAGGTAACTATTTCAGTTCATATGTATAAATGTACATATTGACACATGGGACAAGCTGTCCCTGTGATAAACAAAAACAAAAACGATTCAAATATTCCCCATGGCTTCGTTAAAAGATATCTCCATATTCGGACGTGTTGCATCCTCCTTTGTTAAAATGTCCCTGACGGAATTCGTCGTCCGTCTCCTATGCCTTAAAGAAGGGCGGATGTCTCGAATAAGATCCCTTATCTCTTCCACCGAATTCGCTAACCGCCATGGCCCAGCACATTTGCTCCCAGCCCAAGCGATGACGTTTGTGGAGTCCCCTTCCACAATCAAAGGGCCCATATTATGAGACTTGTACCACCTCAAGCTGAAAAGCAAGGATTTTGCCTCCGCCTCATTTGCATCACAAAAGCAAACCGGCCCTGAGTAAGACATGATAGTAACACCATTCGCATCACGCACAACCCCCCCAATTCCTCCTAGGCCTGTGTTCCCCAGTGAACTCCCGTCAAAGTTTAATTTGAAGTATCCGGCAGAAGGAGCCCTCCATCTTGGACATATGGAACGTGCTACTTTCCTTTCCGAAAACACAATTTGGCCCTTACGCAATGTCTAATTGGTTACCGAATATGAGAGTTCCCCCTTGCATTTAGCCCACTGAATGATAGCAATCTTGATAATAAGAGAAATATGGGAGGCCGCCCTGGATTTGCCATTGAAGACTCTACTATTCCGTTCAAGCCAAATAAACCGAATAATGGCATAGGGAACAGAGGACCACATCGATTCGCCTAAACAACCCTTGTAAGCTCCACCCCAATTCTTCATAGTTTCAGAAATACTAGTAGGTGCTACCTAGGCCATTCCACAAAATCTCATAATGTCCATCCAGACTGATAAAGAGAAGGGCACAAAAGAAGTATGTGATCCAGAGTCTCTGAATTCTTCCGCCATAAGAGGCACCAGCTAGCTAGATGAACCTGCCTTCTCTGTAATCTCTCACATGCTATATATATATAGGGAAATCTTATCAGCACTACTGTATTTTGATGAGGGCACTCCTCACTTTATTAAAAGTATATATATATATATATATATATATATATATATATATATCTATCTATAGATTAATAACATATAAAGTCATCAAGTATATACATATGGACCTAAAAGTAAAAATCCTAACAATTGTCCTCATGGTTATTTTGCATGTCCAGGGCATAGGAATAAAAGGTATGAATATGATAAAGGAACAAATTATATTATCAACATCATTAAAAATCACTGTTATCATAGAGTCAACTTTCACTTGCCGTTTTGTGCTTGAGTCTAAAGAGACGACGTGAAATAGCTCTTAGTATCATCAGGGGAGAAGCCTGTAAATTTCACATGCCAAGGGTCATCATTCGTTCAAGTGTTAAAATATTTCTTCCATCTACCCGGTTCGTCTTTTATGTCAATTGGATAAATTTCGTTTTAATCATGGTGTTGTGGGAGATCTTCGTTTTATTAAGTTATGTGAGTTTTAGTTATTAGAGGAAATGATATTTATCACAATTGTGTTTTGATATTATTACTAACAAATCCTATCTTTTCTTTTTCAAGGGGTGGTAAAAAATTCCTTAAAATTCTCACAGATCTCTCAAGTTGCAATTTTTAAGAAAAGACAAACTGATTTTGTGCAGTTATCAAATCATAGTAGTGCTAAAATCAGCAGTTTGTGTTGTACCTTTGAAGAAAAGACAAGCCGAGTTGGTGCGGTTATCAAAACCTAATAGTGTTGAAATCTGCAGTTTGTCACATAACACCAAAAAGACAAACTAAGTTTGTGCAATTATCAAAACGTATTTTGGCTGAAAACAGTAGTTTGTCTCATAAAACCAGAAAAGGCAAACTAAGTTTGTGCAGTTATCAAAACGTATTTTATGGGGGTTTTGAATAGGGTTTGGGTTTTGGATCATATTAGGGTCTCAAATTACGAAGAAAAATTAGGTTTTAGGGACTTGTAAGGAAGATCGAATCGGAGAAACCCTAGCTTTTCCTTTCTTATCTCTCTCTCTCTCCTTTCGGTCTCTCTCTTCTCTCGGTTCGCGTGCGTGCAAAAGAGAGAGAGGGAGAGGCTATTTATTTTATATATATCATTTTTTTTCCTACTTGCCTTGGGTTTTTATATTTTGTTAACTAGTTAAACTCTATCACTAAAGGCTAGAGTCCATATTGGTTTATGCCTTTTAAAAAGGGTGTGAATATAAATTTAGAAACTACTTTATGTAGTTTTAAGGGTTTCTAAAGCATTTAATGGGGCCCAACCTTGCGTGTGCACCCTCCCAAGTTGGGAGTGTGCGTGCGCATCCCAAATTTTGGGTGGAAATTTGTTTTTCTAAAAACTTCAATAATTATCCTTTCCTAAATTACCTCATAGCTCAACCAGATTTGGCTCTAAACCCAACCGGAATTGGCTCTCAACTCAACGAGATTTGGGCATCCCATGTCATGCGTGTACCCTTATTGGGGTTGCGCATGACCCAAAATCGGGGAGAAATTTTATAATTAATTTTTTTAATAATTATTTGGTTAAATTAATGGGTGGTTGTTACAACTTCACTCAAAACTTTTCTAATAACACCATTCAGAAGGACCCGGATTACCTTGAGAGGTACTATCAAAGTTGTGCTTGATGACTGAAGGGGGCGATGCCGGACTACCTCCACTCTAGCTTCAGGAACTTCCTCATCACTACATGCTGATTTCTTTGAACATCTTCTACCTGGTGTTCCACAAACATTCCTTTGAATTCCCCCAATGGATCAATGATATTTGTATATCTGTAATAAATCTTTCTATTGTCCAAGGGTTTCCTTTGAAATTTTTTGAGTCGCTTTCTTCCCAAATATGCCAAAGGACCACATAGGGGGCATCCTCCAAATGATCTTTCCAATAGCTCAAAAGGACATTGAAACACGAGAGAATCCCCTCCCCTCCCCCACCCTACAAACCCAAAAGGCCACTTCACAATGGAGGAACAAGTGATCCATTGATTACTTCTGTTCACATAGAATTATCTACTTGCTAGGAAGAAACATTCCCTTTGAAGTGTATATATCAAAATGTTGATCTTCAACAATGAGATAGACAATTGTGTTAAAATATTAAGAGAAAACAAATAAAGTGCAATTTATAGTGATGATTGTGATGTCATATGTCCTTTAGAAATAGCATTCATGTTACTTGATATGGTTTGATTTAATTGAGATTTTTTCTACAACTTGTATGTGGAGATTGTGGGGGATTTCATGAATGACCCAAAAAAATAGGCAGATATGTAATAATTAAGAAGAGAGGAGGTATTTATAGTGATGATGGTGATGTCATATGTGCTTCTTTAGTAAATAGCATTCATTATGGTTCGATTTAATTGGGAGTTTTTATACAACTTGTATTTGGAGATTGAGGGGGATTTCATGAAGGACCCAAAAAAATAGGCAGAGAAGTAATAATTATGAGGAGAGGGGATTCGAGTTTCTAACATTCTAGAGATTTTAGGGGCAGTTATGCGAATATTACTAATTCTAATTTATGTGAGATTAGAGAGTTTTCTTTCTGACAAAAATTCAACTGGAATTAGGAAAGGTAGATGGAGATTACAAACCCGTGTAGGCTTCACTTGTCGCAGAGAAGTTAATATGCAAAACCCTAGAGGTCACTCCCCTTCCCCTAAGCTTCCATCTTGTATATCTCTCCAATCTCAGCTGTCCATCTTCATCTGACTTCATATCTAACGCATTTAACACTTCAAAGACCCAGGAGGTGCAAGTACATATTCCCTTTCTTGTGCTGATCATCTTTCGCTCATTGAATTGTGTTCCAATCATGACAATCTACATTTGATTACATGCCTAGTTTGAAGATATTGGTGTAAAAAATTTGAAACCGCTTCTGCCAATCAATCACAATAGCTGCAAGATTTCCCACATTCATAGGGAAGGTAATTCAAATGGTGGCGATTGATTAATTAAACCTGGATTGCTTGCAGTTTGTCCTTTGTAATAATCTAGTTTTTGACGTCAAATGCTTGATATCCCGCCAATTGGCATATTTCTTTCTTGGATTTGTGTTAATTTCTCTTTTTTTATTAAATATAATTTTATTTACTGATTCAGAAAACAAATTACATGTGTAGAAGATTTTATTTGTTTAGGAAGATGCCCTATGACTTCTAACTGCAGAATGACCTGTATAAAAACAATATTAATCTGGAATTAATTGTAACTTGAAAATCAGGTCCAATGTTGGTTGTATTGCTGTGGACCTTATTTGAGTTGATTTGTTTATTTTGTCTCAATTACATTTGTATTGGAAAGGCTATTCTTAGCCAACTTGAATTGATTTTGATGAGAAATGATTATTAATACACATGGCCTGATGGTCTTATGTCAGAATCTTCTCTCTCCCCATGTATACACGCGGCTGTGTGTATATCTATGTGCACACTACACTTAAACTCAAGTGTTTATGCCCAAATCGACTATGCCTTTGAAGATATAATTAAATACCCATCCATTTGTCTGTATGCGCACAGAAATCCAATAGTGCCTTTGGAATGGTAGCTTAGGTATATCTATATTGCACAAACTAGACAATGTGAGGATTAACATAATTAGATTCTTCTTGCTTTTGGTGGCGTAGAACCATACCCATCGTCGCAATAGTTACTCCCTTATAATTTCTCTACTCCTAGACATACATTAAAATTGCTGACTTTGTGCACGATTGTAGATGGAAATCTTCCTAATTCCTCATCCTGTAACTTTTGTGCTGATCCGAACTCCGGTTCATTGAATTCCAGGTGTTCTATGCTATTCATAATCAAGACATGGATTTTTGTTGGCCTTAAGATTGATCATTTCCAACCCACTGTAGACACTCCCATTTTGCTTCACTTTAGCCAACAAAGTTTATTTCAAAGTCTTATTCATATTATAGGTAGGGTTAGGTTCCTGGTTCTTCTCTAGTTTCACCCGATTTCTTGTTTTCCCCTTTTTTTGGGCCTGTTTCTCATTTTTTCTCACTTGTGGGCCTTTATAGTATTTCTAGGGTGTGTCTATGATCTCTATTTACAATTTTCTATTCATTTAAATATTTTCCTACTTTTTAGGGAAATTTCCAAATTTCACTTATTTTCGGGGATATCTCATTTGCAGAGGTTTTTCTCATTTCCAGGGGTTTTCCGGGAGGTCCATTAGCTGGCCCCTACTTGTTTTTCAATTTTTCTTATTCCCCATTTTCCATAGAAATTTCGTGGAAATTTCCTCCATTTTCTCCCATTTTCTTTTCTTTTCGTTTCTTTCCTTTCCTTTCCTTTTCCTTTTCCTCTCACTTTCCAACCAAACAAGGGGAATTTGAATTCCCCACATGGGTAATTTGGCCACAATGGTGGGGCCATATAATCTAGGTTCGGTCCAAATAATAACTAAAAAACATTAGGTCTCATATTGTACTATTCTCATATTACGTAGTTCTCATACATACATAAATGAAATAAATCATTAGGCTTTATATTACAATTATATTATCACAGGTTGCATGTCACGTAGAGGTCACTATGTTATATATTCTAGCTCTCTTTCATACGAAAGATTTAATAACTCCTTTAATCAGATTTAAATGAATAGGATTCTTGTAATTAAAGACCAGTTTTACCGAGCGAGAAGGGTGCCTAACAGACCCGTTTTAGCGAGCGAGAGGGTGCCTAACACCTTCCCTTCTTGTAACCATTTAACGGGCCTAGACATATGAGATCGTACACTAGTTTACAATTTCACTTATGGGTCCTAGGTCCTTAACCTAGGTGGTGATGGGTCCTAGGTCCTTAACCTAGGTGGTGACTCTGGTCAGTCTTCTTTGCGTGAAATTCGGGTTGTTCCTTAGTCCTAAGTTCATGGAAAAGAGAACAAATTCTCAGAAGTATCAAACCCGACACAACTCTCGTGGGTGTGGAAGGGATAGCTTCCCAACACGGTACCACACTCACAAACACATAAAATAGAATGGGATGACTATTTTGTCTTGAGTGTGTCTTCTTTTCCAAATACGCCTATGTTGGGTGCTAAGGTGGTTAAATTGACGTCCCTTATATCTATTGCTTAGAAGCAAGAAGCACGGGAGGGAGTGGGAGTATGCCAACATACAAGCTAATTCTGAACATGTTCAGAGTTTGGGGCAGACTAGCCAATGCATTTTAGTGCCAGGACCGAAGCCAATCGCCTAGAGACCCTTTTTGATGTGGTCGCGAAGCTAACGCTTGCCGGGCAATTGGCTTTCTTCCCCGCCACAACCCCTTTATCGAAAGCGAGAACCATAGACCGCTTGCCTTTCTCTTCGAACTGCCCTCTCAAACTCAGTTGGGCACAACTTTTTTGCCTTTCCTGAGACAAAACCTTTTCTGTTCGGGCTAACTTATTTGGTTGTCACGAAAGCTATTCTTCCCTAAAAGGCCATAACAAATTTCCCTCCAAGCTGACCGGGATTACCACGTCACTTCCATGCAAGGTACATGTTATTTTTAGTTCCTCGAAGAAATTCATGACTGTTAGAATAGATGGTTTATGTTGAGTCCTTTTCCTTTGATGGAATGCCCTATATCAGTTATGTAGTTTCTAATTGATGTTTTATGAGCGCGATACACTTTTATCACTTTAACTGCCCATTTTGTGGGAAAAATCATATGGAGTTTCTCATGTTTTCCTTGCTATACTGCAGGTAGACCCCTTAAAATTGACGCTGACAACTCTAGACAGAAATTATGCTGCTCGGAATAAAAAGGATACATGTATGGGTTTAGTCAGAAAGTTCCTAAAGCGAGAAGATGAGAATCTTTTATTGCCATTGCATTTGCTCTTTTCTTTTGCACTTCCAAAGGGTGTAGAAATTGCACAAACTATGGTAGAATAGTTCTTTTTTATTCTGGTGAATCATTTTGAGATAGATACATCTATGGATTTGTTTGTCATCATCAATTTTTATTGCTCGTATTAATGACACATTGTTAAAACAAAAACATGAAGCTAGACATGACAAAGAACGAACCTGTAGTTCACTAATTACTTACTTTTCTTTACACATTGGAATCGGAATGCATGGTTTGTAGCATGGTGTTGAATGTCCATTGAAACCAACACGAAATTACCGAAATGTTTATGTCGAAATTACCGAAATGTTTCTGTTTCCGTCCCCATAAAAATCAAAACAAGAATGATAAAAATGCATTACTGAAATCATAAGTGTAATAGCGGTATACTATATCAGTATGTATTACATAATTATATTTATATGAATTGCATGCGAAATGTGGTGCATGTATTATATATTAATATTTATATAAAGTGCATGTGAAATTTGGATTGTTCTAAATTATCATACTTGCGCGATAGTGCATGTCACTAGATGTTCGATGTTTTTAAGCCATTATGGATGGTTATCTTGCTTATGTGATTCTTTCCAAGTGTGTGTTTGTGCTTATTGTAGCTTTTCCTGATATTTCATCTTTAAATTCCATCATTTGCATATATTTCTGTAATTTATAGGATTTCCATCGAAATTTCCAACCAAAAGCTTCCATTTCCGTGGCAACCGAAACCAAAATTTAAAACATTGGTTTGTAGCACTCTTATTTCTAATAATTGATAAAAAAATCCAATTATATAAGATATAAGAGAGAATCTTCATAGGAAACATTGTTCAAAGTATATACAATTGAATATTAATGTTGTTCAGTGTAAATATTGTAAGTACATATTGTAAATAGGTATGTAGGGAACCTTCTTCAGTAGGCGGTGTCGGGTTTTCTGCTTGGAAATGGCAGTAGGAGGTCGCAGCATCGAAATTTCCAACCAAAAGCTTCCATTTCCGTGGCAACTGAAACCAAAATTTAAAACATTGTGTTGAGAGAGAATGAGAAAAGTGAGTTGAGGTATCTCCCCCTCACTCATTTATTTATATACTAAAATATTTGTACAATGACTAAAATGCCCATAGGTTTATTCTAACACTCCCCCTCAAGCTAGAATGTATAAGTTATACATTCCTACTTTTTTACAAATGTCACTCAGCTTTGATTTATTTAATAGCTTTGTGAACATATCAGCCAACTGTTTTGCAGAACGAGTAAATATAGCGTGTATCTCACCTTTCTGGATTCTCTGATGGATGAAATGACAGTCGACTTCGATGTGCTTTGTTCGCTCATAGAAGACTGGATTTGTTGCAATATAGATGGCTGCCCTGTTGTCACAATATGACTGTGAAGGCGAAGGAAACACAATGCCGATCTCAAATAGGAGTGATCTCAACCAAATAATCTTAGTAGTAGTATGCACCATGGCTCTGTATTCTGCCTCTGTACTTGATTTTGCAATGACGTCCTTTTTTTACTTTTCCATGAAACCAGGTTACCTTCCATAAAGGTACAATACCCGGTAGTCGATCTCCTATCAGCAGGAGATCCAGCCCAATCAGCATCTGAGAACCTCACAATTTGTGTATGACCATGCCGTTTGAATAGTAATCCCTTTCCTGGCGCACCCTTCAGATATTTGAGGATTTGAACCACTGCATTCCAATGTGAAGTACGAGGGGAGGTCATGTACCGGCTGACTACCCCAACGTCATAGGATATATCAGGACGAGTAACAGTAAGGTATATAAGCTTGCCCACAAGCCTTCTATACCTACCAGGATCCTTCAACAAATCACCCTCTTGTGGAACAAGTTTCACATTTGGATCTATGGGTGCAGCTGCAGGTTTCACACCAAGATTTCCGGTCTCTTTTAACAAATCCAGAACATACTTCCTCTGTGATAGAGATAAACCATTAGAGGAGTACGCAACTTTTATCCCAAGAAAATATCTGAGACGTCCCAAGTCCTTTGTCGCGAACTCTTTTTGCAAGCAGGCTTTCAGTTTCCGAAGTCCCCTTGAATCACTGCTTGTAATAATGATGTCATCGACATCTACAATCAACATAATGCAACCTGCTGATAACTGAATACTGAGTGATCCACGACACTGTTTGAGGCCAAACCTCATAACTGCCTCACTAAATCTGCCAAACAATGCACGTGGAGACTGCTTCAACCCATATATTGATTTTATGAGGCAACAGACTGATGAGGACAACTCCCCCTGAGCAACATAACCTGGAGGTTGCTCCATATACACCTCTTCAAGGAGGTCGCCATGCAGAAAAGCGTTCTTCACATCTAATTGGTGAAGATGCCAGCCATTATTGACTGCGAGGGAGAGGACTCGGACTAAAGGTATCTTCACAACTGAGGAGAACGTCTCATGGTAGTCTACACCTGGAACGAAACAAATTCCGGCTGGATTTCGTTCCGATTTCTAGACCGAAACCGAAATTTCGGTTGAAACGAAACCAAATATAAAACTTAGGTGGGCATCATGGAAATGGTGGGAAAAATAGTCCCACATTGAAAGTTTTAGAAAGTGAAGATGGGCATATAAAGCTTTATCCACTTCTCGTTCTTGCTTTGTAGCACTAGTGGGTTTTGGAAGTGGTGGACCTGCGGGAATGCACCGGACGCGCACGTGAGAGTGGCATGGACGGTGGGCTATAGTGTCGCTTTTTAGCGCACTTTGCACTTTGCCCGTATGCATCGTCACGAGGAGCGATTGGAGCGCTTAAATTTTTTCAGATTTGATCTAAGCCATTGGATCAAGATCAGGTTGATCGGATGTGATCCCGGGCAGGTGTGATCTGCACCGTAGGATCTCTTGGTTGTTCCCCAATGGCTAGTGATGGATCGAGATCGATCCGGAGCGTTGGATCGTGGGAAACAGATAGTATGTGATTGTGTTCAATCTGGACCGTCAGACCACGCCCATTCGCGTACCAACAATCAGAAGCCGATCGGGTGCGATCCGAGCAATGGGATGCTGGTTGGTCATGATCTAGCGGCTAAGGGAGAGGACGGGGGTTTTACACAACCCAACAACCACTCCAGGATTGATCTGGACTGTAGAATCGCGAATGGGCAGGATCTAACTGTCAAATTTCAAACTGATATGGAAAGGTGCCTTGAAGGGGTGTTTTCAAAGGGAAAAGACACTAGAAACTCTATAAATTGATCAAATCACAGCGATTTCATAACAGAACCGAAAATACACATTTGTAGTGCTATTGTGGGGTGTTCAACCCATTTCTACATCTTTTCAAAGTCCCCCAAAGACAATTTTTTCATATTTTTTTTATTGTTTCCTTCTCTAGTTACTGTTATTCTGCAGAAACAGTAACTAGATCTTTCTCTAAGGCTCGTTATTCTCGGAGGCCGTTTCGAGTTTGATTCCCGCTTGTGCATAGCATCATCAAACATTAGTAAGAAATTCCTACTAGGCTTCATTGTATCTTGGAGGCAAGTTCGCGGATCCCCTTTGCATACAACTGGTGGGGACGAATATTAAGGAAAGCGGTATCACATTTGGGAATTTGTCCATATTTGGATGATACTACTGTTGACATTCATTTGGGAAACGAGGTTAGTTGGTCCATCACAAGTGGTATCGAGCATCCTTACTCAAGGTCTCTTTCAAGTGTTATCTTGGCATCTCTACTCAATGTCTCTTTCGAGTGTTTTGATCCCCTTTTCTATTGGCCCAAAGTACAAAGATTGTGTATGGTGTGACATTGTCTGTGTGGATGCATGCAATATATTGCCTGGAAGGCCGTGGTAGTAAGATAGAGGTTCCTTCACATATTTTCTTAAAGAATAAAGAGAGAAGAAAATCACATTCTTGCATATGAGAGGAAAGCATGGATCACGAAAGGGTGTAAGCACTCGTTCTAAACAAAGGGATTCTACCTACAACTATTATGGCGCCTTTCCAACCTCTCTTTAGGGAGTAAAGGGACATAGCATGGAAGATCTTCCTGACAAACTTGTTGCTCCACATTCAACATCACATTGATCTAGTGCTTGCCAAGCATTACTACATTTTCCACACTACCACATGAGTATGAAAATTACATTGGAAGGTCACCAATTTATTGAAGAAGGGTTTGATCGAGAGTGTCTACATATGTGATTCCTACCTTACCACATAGAAGGATGGAACTTGGAGGATGTACATTGTGCGAATTTGGAAATCCTTAACTCTCTGCTTGATGGGTTCTCTAAGCCCTTCCTGGAATCGACGGGCTAAGGCTCCGTCATCCCCCATAAGTCATGAAGGTGCAAATTTCCCCAACTTGCTGAATTTGGCCTCATATTCAGATACTGTCATACCTCCTTGTTTCAGGTTAAAGAATTCATTTTCTTTTAAAATTTTTATGCCTTCGGGAAAGAACTTATCATTGAGGCTGTCTGGAACTCCTTCCAAGTACACTGTTTGTCCTTCCACACGGTGAGCTTTTCCATCTTCCACCAAGTATTTGCGTCACCTCTGAGCATAAAGGTAGCTGCATCTAGCCTCTCTTGATCCGTGTGTTCCAAATAGTCAAAGATCTTTATTGTGTCATCCAACCACTACTCAGCCTCAAGTGGATCTGAACTCTCTTTAAAAGGAGTTATCAGTGACTGTTTTGCTTTAGTTGAGGCTGTGGCTGGGGTTGATTCTGCTTTGCTTGCATATTCACCACTCCCACTAAGGTTTTCATCATATCCCTAAGGCTCAGAGATCCCGGTTGTTCCTCCTTTCCATTTTGAGTCCCAGACGGATGATTCGTGGAACTTGCTTGCTGATCATCAATTGGGGCCTCTTCATGCTGATTTTCTTGTGGGTTTATATTCGCTCCAATTATCGCCTCTGTGTCCATTGAACGTCCGACTGATTCCTGGGACTTACCTTGTACCGTCCCTTGTTCCTTTTGTACTATTTAGGAGGCATCCTGACCTATGTCAATAAATAATGTCCATAAGTACATTGATGGTTTCAATATAAGTAATATTTATACATGAACAAAATTAGATATTAGATATACATATACTTATATACATATATCGTTCCCCATGTGATCCCCACTCTCACGTCGAGTATGTGTTCTAGTGTTTAAGGTCTCTAGGTTTTCAAACCTATGCTCTGATACTACAAAACTGTCACGCCCCCAAACCGAATTCCGGTCTAGGCACATAACAGCGCCACATATTCATCAAACAACGAATATGTAAGGCAGTCTCATAAACAGAGCCACTAAAATAATAACTAATTAATTAATTCACCATCAGAGTAATCAATGCGGAAACTAAAATCTCTTGTCCAATGGACTACATCAATGTAAACCAAATGAATTACTTAAAGGTTATTCCCGCTACTACTATTGTCTTAATAACTGAAATAAAAGAAACAATAAACTCCTAGACTATCGTCTTTGCTCACTCCCAAGCCCGCGCAACAAGCATCCTACTGTCCTCCACCTGTAACATAGAATGTGTGGAATGAGCTAACGCCCAGTGAAATAGAAATGTCTACACTGACAACATGATATCAATCAATATAACAGAATAACCGGTAAGATATATAAAAACCGTAACTGGCATAGCAATCTAGCTAGCAAACTGTATAACTGACATAAACATGCATAACTGTAACTGTGACTGTAACTGCGCCTGATGCCTAGTAGAGTGAGACTAGTACTGGTAGACTACGTAGCCAACGGAACCTGCCTACTAACTCATAGGAAGCCGAATCCTAACGATCTCGTACGGGATTACACCTTCGAAAATACTGCATAAGGTTATAACTGCGACTTGATTCGTGACCTTCCTTCGATGGCCTAGAAAAAGTCTCATACACTAGCAATCATGCAAAACACTTCATCTCAAAGGGCATTAACTGTTGCATCTTCACTCGGATAACACCATTTCCTGATCCAAAACTGTGACTATAAAAGTCTAACTGGCACATACGTGCATATGGTAGATCCGAACTAGGAGTCATACCATACTGTGAATATTGACCCTTGTGTACACTAACACAATCAATATCATTCAAGAACATGCATAACTTTGCATAATGATTCATATTCAAGATTAGAGAAACTGTGATAGAACAAGTCTACTTACCTGTAGTATTCGTTTGATTTGTTTCCCACGAACAAGATCTTTAAATCACTGTGTAGTATCACCTACAGTTCATATTAACCTTTAATTATCACTTTGGATTAATATCTAGGTTTTACAGAACAAATCTGTGTCCCCAAAACTTATTGGAAAAATATTCCTAAATTCGGCATTAATAGTGTGTTCGGGCGTCCGAACCGGGCGTCCGAGGACCCCTTTGGGCGTCTCTAAGATTTCCCCCCTCTCGGATACCTCTTTGGTTCACGTCTTCGAGCGCTCGACCTTTGCCCTTCTGGCGTCCGAGAGACCCCTCAGACGTCTCCTTCGGGCGTCCAAGAATCGCGATTTGGGTTTTCCCAATTGGCACATGAACACTATTTTTCTCCGGTTTTCTACCCGATAGTCCTTTATTCTTGTTCATTTAAACATCTTAATAAATTATCTCTTATTTTCTTTAATTGATTAGGGAATCCAATGCGGAAATACACGAAGATCTTCGGGAAAACCGAGTTTCCCTCAACCCAAATCAATGGTTCTTCACTCGAAGAACACAAAGATTGATTTAATTACTATAGATACGTTCTAACTTTTATTCCCAAGAGATGTGAAATTCTGTAGAGTCGAATAAATCATAATTATATTTTTAATTTGATTTACATACCTCTTTAGGAGATGGATCCCCAAGCTTTCCTCAATCTCCTCTCCCAAAAGCTCCACACGTTTTCTCTTTAGGGTTAAAGTTCTAAAATCTGTAGCTTAAGTGTGTTTTTATAGACTCTCATTAAGAGTCCTAAAATAGCAGGCTTTTGGAAACCTCAACTTATTCTAACTAAGAAACTAGTTTATTTCTAATTTTATTTTAATATTTTATAAATTAATATTTCGGGACAAAAATACCCCACTCCAAAAATGTTTTACGTTTTGGGGTATTTCATACATTGATAGCAGCACTATCAACACAATCACGATCAAGTATAAATTTCCAATCCCTTGATTAGAAGACATGTTGGATGCACTGCATGGATCCTAGATTTTCTCAGTGATTCACCTATTGAGCGGGTACCACCAGATTTGCTTACAACTTGACAAAGAGTGCATAACTCCCTTGAATATAAGGGATGGGTTTTACGAGTGGTTAGTGGTTCCATTCGGGCTGTCTAATGCTTTGAGCACCTTCATGCGGCTATGAACCAAATACTTTGGTCATTACTTGATTGATTTGTAATTATCAATTTCGATGATATTTTGATTTCTAGTCGTACCCCTGAAGAGCATCTAAAACATTTAAATTTGATGCTAAATGTACCACAATAATAGTTGTAATTAAATCTTAAATGATGGATTTTTCTTCCTAATAACATCAATTTCTTGGGATATGCTGTATCTTCTAAGGGTTTCAAGGCAGATGAGCAAAAGGTGAAAACTAGGATTTTTAAACTGAAAAACTTGGGCAGAATGAAGTTCATTTTGGCTTTTGAGATCACTTGATCCAACAAAGGGATATTCCCTTCTTAGCTAAAGTATGCCCTTGATCTCTTGAAGGATACTGGATGTTAGGATGCAAACCCGCTAGTTCTCCCATCTATCCGAACTTCTCTCTCCGTTTTAGTTAGGGGGGGCTAATGTCCGATCCTCAGGAGTACCAATGTCTTCTAGGCCATCTTATCTACTTGACAATTTTTCAGTTGGATATCATCTTCGCCCTTAGCATGGTTAGTCGCGTTCCTCGCTTCGTCATGTCCAGACCTGACTGGATTTGTGTATCATTGTGATGCATTGCCAACATGGCAGCCATGTCATGCTTAGGTGTTTTTGGTGGAGTTCCAAGGTGCATTCCCGCATTAAAGCTTCTGACCCTTTTTTAACCTGATTTTTGGACCTCTAAATGGCAGAATTGTGGAAATTGGTAAACTACATAGTTGTAGTTCTTTTTTAGATCTTTCCAACAAGTATTTGTGCTCTAAAATTGGACAACTGGTTAGAAAGTTATGGTAGTTTTAGTGGACTGTGTCTGTAGGTTCTCAAACCAGTCAAAGTTAGTGAGTTTCAATGCAATTAATGTTATGGTAGTCCCTAAGTTAGCTAGTGGAGGGGGTTGAACGCATTTTCTCTTGTTTTCTTTTATTTAAAGGGTTAGAAACCATCTTTAGAGGCGATTTTGGATGTTGATTAACTTATATAATTGATGGAATATCAGTTGGGTTGAGCTTTGCTTCCATTTTGGTTCTTCTTCTCTTGTATTGTTCTTTTTTTTCTTTTTTTTGAAAGGTATTGTTCTTGAATTCTAATTTTCTTCTTCTTCCCTCTTAAGCACCCGCATTATCTGGTATCAGAGCCAACGTTACTCTCTTGAGCTAGCTTCGTTTTGATTTTCATGGTGGCACGAAGAGGTAGAGGAAGACGTGGTAACCAAATGATGGAAGATTTGAGAGATGAAAGAGATGATGAACTTCAAGCGCTTCAAAGACAAGTTCAGCAACTTACCATGCGTCTTGAACGCCAAGAGGCTCGTAGTGAGCCTCGTGGATCAAGCCGTGGAGGTTCTAGTGATGAATCCGATGTGAATCCCTTCGCCAATACTCGTGAGGAGGCTAGGTTGGGAAGGTTCTATCGTGATTTCGACACCGTCAAGATTGACTTGCTGGAGTTTCATGGTCGTTTACAACCCTAAGAGTTTCTTGTGACTTGCTGGAGTTTCATGGTCGTCTACAACTCCAAGAGTTTCTTGAATGGCTTAGTGCCATTGAGAAGTTCTTTGATTATAAAGAGAAACCCGAAAGCCAACGTGTGAAGTTTGTGGATACAAGGCTTCGTGGCTACGCTTCAACATGGTGGGATAAAGTTCAAGAGATGAGAATCCGCAAAGGAAAGTATAAGATCTCTTCTTAGGAGAAAATGAAGTCAAGGCTAAGGAGAAATTTCTTCCATTGGATTTTTCTCAAATTATCTTTTCTCAATTCAACAACCTACGCTAAGAATCCAAGAGTGTGTTGGACTACACCGAAGAATTCTACAAACTCATGGCTCGTAATGATATTCAAGAGAGTGAAGATCAACTTGTGGCAAGGTATGTTGATGGTTTGAAGTTTTCGATTTGTGATGAGGTGGAAATGCACCGATCATTGAGCGTCAATGATGCTTATCAACTAGCCTTGAAGGTGGAGGCTAAGCTTTCTCGTCGTGGTGCTAAAAAGTATGTGGATGTTCGTAGTCTCTTTCCTTCTTCTAAAGGTGAATCTTCACAATGTGGAGGCATTAAGTCAACGTCTGAATATTTCAACAGAAATTCTACAAAATCAGCCCCTACACATCAAGTTGGAAATCAGCCCAATCATCCCAACATTTCAAATGCTTGTTTCAAGTGTGGTCAGGTTGGCCATCGTTTCAAAGATTGTCCAAAGAGGCAAGTAGTGGCCTTCGGTGATGAAGAAAATGATGATGATTTTGTTGATGATTCAAATTAGCTCATATATGATGAGGAAGATGACATACAACATGAAGAAATCGAACCTGAAGAAGGAGAAAGCTTGGTGATCCATAGAGCACTTGCTACACCAAAGGTTGAATTCGATGATGATTGGCTCCGTTCCAATATTTTCAAGACTCGATGCAAATCTCATGACAAGGTTTGCACCATTTTGATCGATGGTGGGAGTTTTGAGAACGTATCTCATAAAATGGTGAACAAGCCCAAGCTCAAAACCGAACCACATCCAAAGCCCTATCGAATTGCATGGTTTAAGGAGGGTAACGAGGTAAAAGTTACTAAACTATGTTTAGTTTCATTTCCTATGGGTAAGATTTGCCATGATGAAGTTCTGTGTGATGTTGTCCCTGTGGATGTGTGTCACATACTCTTAGGAAGGCCATGGCAATATGATAGAAATGCTACCTATGATGGTTGTAAAAATACATATAGCTTTCGAATGCGAAAAGTGGAGATTGTTCTTTTGCCTAGTAAGGAGGAAAAGTGATGCAGCACTGTGAAGAAAAATTGAGAAAAGGGGAGAGAAATAGACGAAAGGGGATAGAATTAGAAGAATAGGGGAAGAACAGAAGAGAAAAAGAAGAATAGAAGAGAAGACGAATAGGGGAAGAAGAGAATAGAAGACGAAGGGAAGAAGAGAATAGAATAAGAGAAAAAAAAGAGACGAAATTAGAGGGAGGAGAAGAAACTTTTAAGGGGAGAAGCCAATCAACTTTTATTAATCATCAAAGTTCTTCTTACAAAAGCTGTAAAGAAGGCCTATAAATAGGCAAATAACAATTAGTAACCTACCTAAATATGAACTCTTAAAGAAGCCTACTAAAATAAGAACTCTAAACAATAAATGACTAAAATATCCCTAATAAAAGTACTAATTGGCAAATATGCCACTTATTTAATTTAGGCCTATCATCTGCATCATTCTCCCCCGGTTGAAAAGAACTTGCCCTCGAGTTCTAGTGCACTTGGGTCAAATATGAAAATAATCCAATGAAGCAGAAATAGGCGCAATCCGTCTGAAGCAATCCTGATGGCTAATGCTCGAGACAACAATGAAAGTGATCTGAAAGGTTGGCGGCGGAATATGGAAGAAAGCATCCATGCAAAATCATCAAAATACAAGCCTTTCGTGAGAATCAGAGAAGTTGGGAAGATGGCAATGTACTCGTCCTGGATCGGCGTGATCGGCAAAACACCTATGGGTGGTACCAATCGGGGAACACCCTCCACATAATCAACATGATCTGATAGCTCAGTAGGCGTAGGAGAATCAACATGAAAATCATCCGCTGGTATCTCATCAGGCTCAGTAGAATCAATGATAAAATCAGCGTCTAGGACTGAAGCTGGGGAGTGATGTCAGGGTGATGGACCTCATGATCAATCTGCCGAACAAGATCATCTGTGTCGGCACAAGTCTTGGCAATCTGATCAATCTTCGCAAATATAAGGCAATCCTCTGTAATATGCTCGCGATCATCTGTCTCAGGTAATGGCTCAACAGTCATGTCACTCGGCTCTGACTCAGGACGATGCTCGATCAACTCTGTCAAGGGAAAAGCCTCACGTGGATCTGCCACAATATCTGCCTCAGAAGAGTGAAGTTGGCGCTGCAAATCTGACTAACGTATACGACGCACTGAATTTTCAGCTACAATTTTAGCTTCGCATATATAATGACAGTCTTCTTTTAGTCGGTCAAGGAGGGATTCGACTTTACTTTCAACACTACACAACACTCTGTACGCTCGCTCACGATTCAATCTCTGTTGATTTAAATAGTCGAGCGCATAAATATTCATAAACGCATCACGAACATCCTCCCAACGACAGATTGGTTGCTCACGTCTTCTACGATGGTTTGTTTCAATGTGGCTCCATGAGCATCGGGTTTGTCGTCGCACAGTTTCTTTAGCCCATTAGATAGTCTGGCGGTGATTATGGCCATTGTATTCATGATATGCGTCTTGAGCATCAATCCAATGTAAACATGCATCTTCATAATAGTGAAAGTGAGTGCGGCCATTCCAATTGCTTTCGTCGTACCCATCAAAAAATGGAATAAATGGTGGAGTCATAGAGATCGATGACGAAAACTGAAATCAACCCTCTGTTCTGTATGGCATGTCGAAAGAAACACACTGTCTGTCGCGGATCTGAAATCGGATGAGTGAAAGCTGATGATCGGAAGAAGGAACGCGATCAACGGCTTGGATTGCTCCTGCAATGGTGCTGAAGACTGTTGTTCGCTGCTGAAAATAGGCTGGATGCGTTCTAAAAGTTGTCACGAACAACTTTCGTGTTGAGGTCGAGGGCCAAGTTTGAGCAGAAAGAGCCCAAACAAGGAGAGAGAAAATTTGATGGAGCGAGGAGAGGGGCTAGAGAGAGATAAACAGAAGTCTGTCTCTTATTTTTTCTGATTTTTTTTTATTTTTTTCTGATTTGTCAAATTGCTCTTTCCTAAAGGAAGGGGTGGCGGTGGTAAATATCACTTAAAAAAAGGTGGGGGTGCACGAAAGGAAAATTGGGGTGTGAATTAAAGAAAGTGTTAAGGAAAAGAAAAGTCAAAAACATAAAGGAGGGGTGGTCTAGGGAGAAAAAAGGCTTGGAAAGTTGTCTTTCTACAATCAACTTTAGTCACACTGACATGACTCTTTCTTCTTTTAACTTTGACTGAGAATAAAATGTCCTTTTGTGGTAATTTGCTAGGCAAGGAACCTTTAGTTGGTAAAAACCAAAAGTAGTTCTTACCTTTTGCTTTAGCCTTTAACTTGCCTTGCTCTACATCAAAGTTCTTACCTTTATTAATCATCAAAGTTCTTCTTACAAAAGCTGTAAAGAAGGCCTATAAATAGGCAAATAACAATTAGTAACCTACCTAAACATGAACTCTTAAAGAAGCCTACTAAAATAAGAACTCTAAACAATAAATGACTAAAATATTCCTAATAAAAGTACTAATTGGCAAATATACCACTTATTTAATTTAGGCCTATCATCTGCATCAAAAAGACACCCAAATCTTTACAAGAGGTTAGTAATTTTCTCATTTCATCAATGTTTGCAAGAGAAAGTGAGAGTAGTGGTATCATTTACATGCTAGTGGCGAAAGATTTGGAAATGTCCTTCAATGTGTCTAGTGAGTTTGAACCTCTCCTGGATGAATTTAAGGATGTCAGACCCAATGAGTTGCCCAATGGACTCCCTCCTTTAAGAGACATTCAACATCAAATTGATTTGATTTCCGCAGTTCAAATCTTCCCAACAAGGCTCACTACCGTATGAGTCCTAAAGAGCATGAAGAGTTGAATAGGCAAGTCATGGAGTTGTTGAAGAAAGGTTACATCAAAGAAAGCATGAGCCCTTGTGCAGTGCCGGCCTTACTCAAAGAAAGATGGAACATGGCGTATGTGTGTGGATAGTCGTGCCATAAACCGAATCACTATCAAATACCGGTTTCCCATTCCAAGAATTGATGATATGTTTGACATGCTTGCCAGTGCAAAGATATTTTCCAAGATTGATCTTAGAAGCGACTACCATCAAATTTGAATCAAGCCGAGTGATGAATGGAAGACCGCTTTCAAGACATGTGAAGGCTTATATGAGTGCCTTGTTATGCCATTTGGTCTCTCCAATGCTCCAAGTACCTTCATGCGGGTAATGAATAAAGTCCTTCGCCCTTTCATTGGAAAGTTTGTTGTTGTTTATTTTGATGACATTCTTATTTATAGTCATGATAAAAGTGAGCATGTAGAACATTTGAAGGTTATTCTAACCACTTTGAGAGGTGAAAAACTATGTAAACTTCAAAAAGTGTTCTTTCATGACAAATAGCCTAGCTTTCCTAGGCTTCGTTTCAACTTCAACAGGGATTAGAGTGGATGATAAGAAGATCAAAGTTGTCCAAGAATGGTCTACTCCAAAGAGCTTGCAAGAAGTGAGGAGTTTCCATGGATTGGCCTTATTTTATCGCCAATTCCTAAGAAATTTCAGCACCATATCAGCCCCCTTGATGGATTGCATGAAGAAAGATGGGTTCGAGTGGACTATGGAGGCCGAAAAAGAGTTTTCAACTTATAAAGCTCAAGTTGTCTAGTGCTCCTGTGTTTGCTTTGCCGGACTTTGAGAAGATGTTCGAGGTTGATTGTGATGCCTCTCATGTGGGCATTGGTGGAGCACTTAGCCAAGAAGGTCATCCCATTGCCTTCTTTAGTGAAAAACTCAGTGAAGCAAAGAAGTACTCTACTATGATGTGGAATTTTATGTCACTGTTCAAGCACTTTGGCATTGGCGATCGTATCTTGTTCAAAGGGAGTTTGTTTTGAATTCTGATTATGAAGCTCTCAAGCACATCAACAATCAAGGAAGCCTTAATCGAAGACATGCAAAGTGCGTCATAAGAGTGGAAAGTGCAATCAAGTGGCGGATGCTTTTAGTAGAAGAGTGGCCTTCTTAATTCCGTGAGTGTACAACTTGAAGGGTTTATACCATTAGAAACATGTATGCTAATGATGAAGACTTTGGTGAAATTTGGAAGCTTTGTAAAGAAGGGAAGCATGAAGATTATCTTCTTCAAGATGACTTTCTCTTTAAGGGGATTCGCTTATGCATTCCAAAATACTCCCTTAGAGAGTATGTTATAAAAGAACTACATTCGGGAGGTTTAGGAGGACATTTTGGAAGAGACAACTATTTTGCTAGTGAAAGAGAAGTATTTTTGGCCGACCATTTACCGAGATGTGATGCGTTATGTGAAGAGGTGCCGAATATGCTAAACATGCTAGGGACATACTCAAAACACCGGTACCTACAGTCCACTTCTACTTCCTAATGCTCTATGGGAAGATGTTAGTCTGGATTTTGTGGATGGCTTGCCGAGAACTTAAAAAGGTAATGATTCCATCTTTGTAGTTGTTGACCGTTTCTCTAAAATGGCCCATTCATTCCTTACAAAAGACTATGGATGCTTCCTATGTTAATCTTTATTTCAATGAGGTAGTTAAGCATCATGGTACTCCCAAGTCCATTGTTTCGGATAGGGATACTAAATTCCGTAGTCATTTTTGGAGATGCTTGTGGAAAAGAATTGGTACTATTTTGCTCTATAGTAGCGCCTATCACCCGCAAACCGATGGACAAACCGAGGTGGTGAATCGAATTTTGGGAGACTTGCTTAGGAGTTTAGCGGCAAAGAGGCCCAAGCAATGGGATATGGTGCTTCTCCAAGCGGAGTATTCTTATAATTATGTTGTGAATTGTTTTACCGGTAAGAGCCCATTTAAAGTGATCTATGGAAAAATTCCAAAACACTATCTTGATCTTGCACCCATTCCCGATCCATCGTTGTCCAACAAGAAGGCGGAAGATTTTGCTAGTACCATAACAAATATTCATGAAGAAGAATCTTGAAGAAAATACCGAGAAGTACAAGCAAGCGGCCAATACTCATTGCCGAATCAAAATCTTCAATGAAGGTGATCTTGTGTGGGCTTATTTGAAGAAGGAACGATTTCCAGCCCGATCCTATGACAAGCTCAAGGAGAAGAAGATTGGCCCATGTCGAATTCTCAAGAAAATGAACAATAATGCATACAAGATTGAGCTTCCTCCAAATATCAATACTCACCCTACTTTCAATGTCAAAGACTTGACAACTTATCATGGAGAGCTTGATGAGAACTCGTGGGCGAGTTCTTTCTCACCTGGAGATGATGATGCAGTGCCAACATGGTAGTGGCAGCCATGTCATGCCTAGGTGTTTTTGGTGGAGTTCCAAGTTGCATTCCTGCATTAAAGCTTCTGACCGTTTTTTAACCTGATTTTTGGACCTCTAAATGGCAGAATTATGGAAAGTGGTAAACTACAAAGTTGTAGTTCTTTTTGAGATCTTACCAACAAGTATTTGTGCTCGAAAATTTGACTGGTTAGAAAGTTATGGCAGTTTTAGTGGACTGTGTATGTAGGTTCCCAAACCAGTCCAAGTTAGTGAGTTTCAATGCTATGAATGTTATGTTAGTCGCTAAGTTAGCTAGTGGAGGGGGTTGAATGAATTTTCTCTTTTTTTCTTTTAAAGGGTTAGAAACCATCTTTAGAGGGGATTTTGGATGTTGATTAACTTATGTAATTGATGGAATATCAATTGGGTTGAGCTTTGCTTCCGTTTTGGTTCTTCTTCTCTTGTTGTGTTCTTGAATTCTAATTTTCTTCTTCTTCCCTCTTAAGCCACCCACATTACATTGTCATGATCACATGGATATCTCTTCTTATACAGTTGCAGATTGGGCTGGATCCACCTTATGGGCAATTTAGTTACATGGAAATGCAAGAAACAATTAGTTATTTCTCGCTCTAGTGCTGACACAGAATACATGGCTACATCATATGGCGCATGTGAGCTTCTATGGCTTCATTCCCAGCTCTCTGAGTTTGGTTTTCATACCCTAGGTCCAATGCCTTTTCATTGTGACAACCAAGCTTCTATCCACATCGAATGAAGCATATTGACGTAATGCTCACTGTATCAAGGAAAAAAATTGTGATGGGTCCTTGGCCCATCCATTTGTTCGCTCGTCGCATCAACTGGTTTTTATCCTTCTATTGCTGTAGGGCACACTCTTCTTCAAGATAGTAGTATCAAGCTGGGCATGTCAAATCTATATTGCCCAGCTTGAGGGGGTGGGGGGTGGGGGGGGGGGGGGTTGTAATGTATTGTATTATATTCTATGTATATTTGGTATGGAGATAGATGGTCATGCAAGTGTATATTTTGTTTCCTTTATTCTTTGCCCTCATTTAGGGAAATTTGGTTATTGTAATAATGTATGTTAATATAAGGCAAAGGAGTCTCATTCTCTCCTTCCACTCTTCACAACATTTCCTTTTTCCTTCTCCACTCTTTCTTTTCCATTTCTTCTTCCTCCATCGAATCTAACTTCAGCCATCAAGCATCAGTTTGGACATCCGATCAAAGAGACCGGAAGAGATTAGGAGTTGTGAAGATTTCAAAGACTTTTTGTAGGTTTAGGATTTTTTTCTTGTGTAAGTCTGTAATATCTGGGTTCTCTCTCAGAAAAATCATAAGTAGTTATGTGGTTTAGAACATTATTGCCTGTGACTTACAATTATAAAAGGGAGTCTAGGGGTTGTTTTCCTATAAGTCAAGGCTGTAGCAGCCAAGGGCAACATATTTCCAGGGGTTGTTTTCCTACAAGTCAAGGCTGTAGCAGCCAAGGGAAACATATTTCTTTGGATTTGTCACTTTTTTCCACGTTTCCATTTTGGCTATTCTTTTGAAGCTGTTGAGATTTCATAACTTGAAGAAATTCTGCTGCTTGTTTATCTTGAGCCCTGCTTTATTTGTTTACTTTCTTCTTGTGTGCTTGTGGTGCAGATACGTTTCCATTTTGGCTATTCTTTTGAAGCCGTTGAGATTTCATAACTTGAAGAAATTCTGCTGCTTGTTTATCTTGAGCCCTGCTTTATTTGTGTACTTTCTTCTTGTGTGCTTGTGGTGTAGATACCTAGCACCTTACTACAGTTCCTGATGTTCGAATCCTCTCTGCTAGAAATTTTCGCCCACATTTATAACTCACTTTGCTGGAAATTTCTGCATCTAGCAAATTTCTTTATGATGAGACCTCTTCAAGTTTGAGTAGCAGACACTAACTCCCAAAGATTATTAACAATAGGTTAGTAACAAGTTTTTTTTCTAACACCCTACTTATATCCAAGGTTTTAAATTTCGGTTTCAGTCGCCACAGAATGGGAACATTTGGGTTTCAATTGAAAATTTTGGTTGAAATTCTTAAATATCAGACAAACGTATAGAACATATGCAAATGATTGAATTTTATGATGAAACTTCTGGAACTACTAGAATAAGCATAAACACAAACTTAGAAAATGTGACATGAACACTAGTGACATGCGCTGCTGTGCATGTTTGATAATTCAGCATATACCACGTTTCACATGAAATTCATATAAATATTTACACAATACATACACCACATTTCATATGTAATTCATATAACTATGATTATATAAGACATTGATATTAGCATACCACTAATACACTTATGGCTTTGGTTTCAGTATGTTTTTCGATTTTGTGTTTAGGTGGGGATGGAAACCGAAACATTTGGTCGTTTCATGTTGATTTTAGTGAAAATTTGAAACTATGCTTGTCTCAGTCCTCCTACCCAAGTCCTTCAGAAGAAGCCAAATAGCCCTCTGACCTTGGCTATTGAGAACAAAACGTGGATAGAAGAGGAACAAATCTGTACCCACGTTCTGTATTTAAGAACAATCCATCTTTCGAAGGATCCTCAGAAGAAGTGGCCATTCTAGACATTCTTATCTTTCTCCCTAACAAGTAGAGCCATCTCTCCTAACAAAATCATTGACTTCATTAGCCTTCACAATTCCATCTGATGGCGAAGTATATAACTATTGCCGGCTGTAGCAACCAATAATTCCATAACAATTTTAATGTGAAACGATAGAACATAATATTTTAAACAACTCCAAGAAGGATGCTAGGTCAATCCATGGGATTCATTCTCATCTTTAATAAATTAAGGTCTTCTCCTCAAATTGATCCTGAGCGTCTATGTATTCTTGTGCCACCTAATCTGCATCATTCTCCCCAAGTTGGAGAGAACTCGACCTTGAGTTCAAGTCTTCTTCCTATGAGTCTCTATGATACGGAGCTAAATGTTTGACGTTGAATACATCATGGGTAAGAATGTGACTTAGAAGCTTCAGTCAGCACGCATTGTCATTAATCTTTGCAAATCTTTTGCATGGGACCATGTTTCTTGGACTTAGCTTGCTATATTTACCACTTAGAAATTGTTCTTTGGTAATGACGACCCCAAAAAAATCTCCAACTTCAAAATACTACCATAAAGCGATGCTGATTTGTGTGAGCTTTATAATTCTCTGTAGCACACTCTAATTGTTCATGGACATGTGCTTGGATTCATGATGATTTGCAGTAACTTCCTCTGCTTTACGATGCGCCTGCATTATATTTTTAGATGGAGCAAAATCAAGTTCGGTTTTACGATTAAATCTGTGCACCAACTTAAGTGGATTGAATCCTGTAGATCTGATGGTAAACTTACGGAATGGAAATTCAGCTTGAGATAAGTCATGATCTGACCTTTTAGTATTGCTTCCATTAAGGCTACGAAACAAGTTGCAAAGGCTTCGATTCACTACTTGTGTTTGCCCTTGGTTTGTGGATAATAGGCACTACTAAAACATAGTGGTACCAAGTAGTTTCTATAAATTCCGCCAAAAGTGATTGCTCAATTTGCGATCACGTTTTATGGAATTTGGCACTCCATGCAAACAAACAATCTCACCGGAAGTATAATGAAGCAATGTTATACATCCATGATTTTGTGACAAGCCACAAAATGTGTCATCTCTGATAATCGATCCACTACCGCAAAGGCCAAATACATACATCTTTGAGTCCTGAAAAGACCCAAGAGGGGTATATTCTGAAAGTTCCAAATATTTGGAACGCACCAAACTTGTAATCACACAATAGGCAATAACTCATAGCATGTATGATCATCCACTTGAAAGCCAAAATGTTTTTTCTCTCTTTTTTAGAGAAAAAAAAAAGAACCTTTAACATTGCATTAGAAATTTATGGGAAAAAGTACACAAATCCTTAAAAACCCTTTTCCACCAAACCCTAGAGGTGTCAAGTCCTTGACATGGTTGTACATCTTACGGCCTGATGAGAGCATCAGAAATCCATGAATGGATTGTGCTTTGATACCAACATGATATATAGCCTCAAAATCTGTCAAAATATGTGGGTAAACGAAGGAGAGAGAGAGAATAGGTGACGAAGAGAGGAGATTGCGACAACAAGGCAGCGAATCACATTGCCACAAATCCAGTCTTTCATGAGAGAACTAAACATATCGAGGTTGATTGCCACTTCATTCGGCACCAGATTCAAAAGGGAGAAATATGCACAGTGTTCACTAGATCGGTGGACCAATTAGCGGATATGTTTACTAAGCCATTGAACAAAGCTAAATTAAGTGATAATTGTAGCAAGCTAGGAATGTTTGACATATACATTCCTGCTTGAGGGGGAGTGTTAGTGTATGTATATGCCTATGGGCATATCCGTCTTTTGTACATTTTTCATTATATATAAATACATAAGTGAGGGGGAGACTCTCTAACTCACAATTTCTTTCTCTCACTCTTCCTCAATAGATACCAATATGATGCAGTGCGGTTGTGGAAGCACAAATCAGATCTAAGAATCCGGCTTGCAAATTACGAAATCAAAGAACACAAGAATTTAAGAAGAGGTGTTATTTCTCTACTTTTATTCCAAATAAGATGTATAACCCAAAATTCATCAAAAACTCTCCAAAATTCTCCTATGTGATTATTTTTATAGAAGTACTTACACGTAGCTAAAAACTAAACCAACACAAATTCTCCTCAAAAAAAATATAAAGAAACATGCTAAAATTAACTTCCTTAACCATCTTGTCACCTTGACTCCTCTAACCCTCGATCGATGGCTAATTCCCTCAATTGATTGATTTGTTAATCGATCGACGAGGTCCACTTGTAGTTTTATTAAATCAAAGGCTTCTCCTTAATCCCTTTATCAGTTTCTTCTTGGCTTGATCCTGGTTGTCCAAGTATTCTTGTGCTATCTGATCTGCATCAGCAATGAGAGACGCATTAAAGGTAGAACAAAATAGTTGTGGAAATAGAATTCTTCCATCTCCATAATATTCATCTCTAGTATCTCTTAAAATTGCTGAAAAGAGCCAATGAATATCTATCCTGATTAGGCATCTTCTCCATCTAGGGACTAAAAACAGCCTCTCTATTTCATCCTTAAGGAAAGGATAGCTCAAATGTATGAAAGTGCCAAAAAACAAAACAATTAATGTACAAATTCATGGTGCAATTACTCTCAGACATAGGGTTTGTTTTCCACAATTCATTACTAAAGGCAACTAGAGCCACGTGATCAAAAACATGAAAACTACTCTTACTAAATATAATCAATGCTTGTAAGTATAGTAATGCACATCCTTTTTGTACACACCCTAGTTGAACAATTTATATTGGAGTTTACTTGGACACTTCCCAGTTGAATAGTTTATTAGAATAACTAGC
Source organism: Tasmannia lanceolata (assembly GCF_043159265.1). Lineage (NCBI taxonomy): Eukaryota > Viridiplantae > Streptophyta > Magnoliopsida > Canellales > Winteraceae > Tasmannia > Tasmannia lanceolata. The sequence continues at coordinate 40,990,019 of NW_027518714.1, forward strand.
CTTGCAATTTTATCATGCTATGTATGAATTTAGTTTTTTTTTCTTTATATTATTTACTTTATTTTTTAAAAATATTTATTTTATTTAACTAATGCTATTTTTAATTATTATAGAACTATATATATATGTTACGAGCATGTTTCACATATGTATCAATCTTTGCCATTTTTAATGAATTCTTTATGTTTTTCTGCATTTTTTCATATTTTCAATTTTTAATAATTAACTTCTTTGTTTGATATTGTAGAAATTTTGACATAGATCTACATATGTAGGCTATGCTTGTTTATTTTATTATTCCTATAATTACGTAGCGGAAGGTTAAAGTACATCCTGAATTTACAAAAAATCCCAAGTATGACATATTTAAAACCTTTTTACATCTGAGGAGATTGACTAGGTTCATCATTTCCGTATTTCCTCAAGTTGCTTTTACACTTCTCATAACTAAGGTTCTTCATTGACAAATACTCCCGCATCCAAATTTTCAAATCCTTGTGAGAAAAAAGGGGGTTAGGAGAGCAGGTATATAGAAGCTTCGACAAGTAGCTGAAATCAATAATAAGAGACAATTCTATAAAAATACGCAGTATTTTGTATAGAACATAATGTGAATTTAAAACTAATACTAATAGGATTTTTTATAGAAACAATTTAACCAGATAGTAAAACAAACCATTTAAAGCCCAATAGTTTCCAACTGTTTCTATTTCTGAACTTTCCTGTAACGATCTGTCTCACCGTCGTATTGTCCGCTTTGGACTTGGCCCGCTTCCACTTTTGGGTAAGTCGGCGGCTCAGAGGAACAAACACGTCACACGAGAGAGACTATCGCACATTTACCTCTTCCATTTCTTTCATTTCTCATTTTCGTTCAAACTTCTTGTGTATATGAAATCCAACATTTCATCATTTTGAAACAAATATGATTTGATATTTCTCAAATGTAAACAATGAATAGTCGAAGTCAAACAGATAAGAAATATCTGAATAAAACAACATATAATCATATCCCCATCACTTTCATTGAGAAAAGATACCAGTCGAGTCTAGCTATCACTTGCCTTATCAAACCTGAGAAGTGAGAATTTGAAGATGCTTAACCTTGAAGATGAGAACGATCAGGGAGAAGTGATTCTCTTAGCCTTTTCCTTCTTCTCCCTCTCTTCCTCCCTTTTCTCTCTCCTTTTCTTGTCCTCTTTCTTCTTCTTCCTTTTTCTTCTTAGCTGCTCTATTTATAGGAAAAGCTGAGGGGAATAGTAACATGTGAATAGTTTTTATGCATAATAACTGTTATTTTTACCGGATATTACATATATTTGGTCATTTTCTTTGTTAAAATAATTGTTACCTCACTTTTAATTGGAAAAAAAAAAAGCTCAGCAGATTGTGGACAATATGCCCGAGACAGTACAAATCTAATAAATCACATAAAAAATCGTCAAATCATAGTTTTTAGTTGAAGTAAATAATCAACTCAAAAACTTATTATAAACATAAAATGTGTTTGAAACATTACATATTGCTCTATTTTTGGGACCATCAAAATCCGTATCACCATTCAACCTTGCGTTGGATGAGTAGGTTTATTAAACTTAAGTTGAGCAAATAATAAACCTCTACACATCATTTTATAAGTGGGTGAAAAAGATAATATGGTTCTTCTTGCTTAGGCCCTGTTCATTTCAGATTGGGATAACCGATTCTTTGCTCCAAACTGATTATTGGACTCAAAATTATGTTTAATTTTTAGTCCAATAATCGATTTGGGCCTAACAATCGGTGGCCAAAATCTGAAACGAACATGGCCTTACTTGAATGAGAATCCATATATGTGTTTTTATTGCATTACCTTCAGTAATTATTTTTGAAATTATGGATATTATTGCAGTTCTTGGTATAAACGATTATAGTGTTTATCTCATCCAGTTTTGGTGCAGTAATTGATGCCGTCTTACTATTGGGAGAATATATGAAGGATGATCCTTGGTTGAAGCTTTTATGCGATCATCTAGGGTAAAACGTCTGACTTAAACTATGAATAAGAGGATATCTAGACTTGTTTTATTTGGGGAAATGCTATCAACCCCCCCTTGTTTGGATAATTGCTCCTCTTTACTTTCTTAACCACTTTTCTGATTGACAGTTGATAGCTTTTAGGGAATTGTAAGTCTTTAGCAGCCATTAGAAATGTGTATAATGAGGGAAATACCATTATCAAAGCCAGGGAGTGGACATCAGGTCTATCCAAGAATTGTAACAAGCCTGTAATTGCTGATTAGAAAATTGTAAAATAAGAAGAGAGTGCCTTTCTCTGAACAGGGGGCTTCAGATGGCATCTCACCTTATTTTGTATAGTTCATATTTTCTTCTTGCGAAACATAGAAATATGAAATGGAATTGAAATGCAGAAATAAGTTCCTTAACTTCTTAGGCTTGGTCTGACTAACCAGATTTTTCAGGTTGGATATACAAGAAGTAACCAGAAAAGCACCTGCCCATGAAAGCATTCCAAGTGCTCTAGAAATTACCCCCGGATCCTCCACACAGGTAAGTACCAAAACATATTCTCTAAAATTTCCACTGGCACATACTTTCAATTATTCATACTCTTATTTTATTTTTCGACATTTTTTGTCTAACAACTTTTCTCAATCAATTTTTAAAGATGAAACTTGGTAACGAGAAGAACGCATCAAGCAATCGAAGACAATCGAAAAAGATGAAAAGAGAGACTGCTTCGCAAAACATAAAAGACATGTTTCGGAAAGCCTCAAAGTCAAAAACCTGAAATGCTATTGGAAGTGACATGAATGAAATTTCGTCGAAGGCTACCTGCAGTTTCAGAAGGAAAAAGATTGGCTACAAAACATTATTCCCTTACCATCCTTTTCTAAACAAATTTTACACCTATTTTCCTCTTGAAAAATGAGCTTCAAATTTGTTTTATGCTCATTTTATGTCAAAAGAAACAGAGCCTTGTAAGAAATCCATCCCATATTATTGTTTTCTGTTTATGGCATGGCACTGTCGTGATTGAATCATTGTCGTGGTTGAATTTTTGCATGTAATTTGCATATGCTTTAAACTGCAAATCATTTTGAAAAATGGTTTTCAAAAGCCCAGGGTTCAACTTTAAATTGGGAATTTAAAAAACCTTGGCATTTTTTTCTTGATTGAACACCCCTCTTATATTGATTTTGTTATCCAGATAGGGGGAGTTCATCTTAGGGGGAGAATCAAATTGGTTTCTAGTTTTCTATTTGCATATCTTTAACCTGAAATCTTTTGAATCTCTCTGTTGATGTCAAAGGGGGGAGAGAACTTGGGTTATATGTTTAAAGATATGTGCCTTATACTTGGGTTATAAGTTTAAAGATGTATTGCTTATAATTGGGTTATGTGCCTTGTATTGCTTATCATTTAGCTGTAAACATGTAATTAAGTTGAGCTTTATTTGAAAATCCCTTGTGTGTTGTCATCATAAAAAATGGGGAGATTGTAAACCCAATGGTTCAACCCTTAGCCTTCTCTATCTTGTTTTGATGATTCAAAGAAGGTTAAAATAAGAAATAGTAGAAAAATGAAAGATGAAATCAGTGGACCCAAGTCAAGTGCCAAGTGAGCTCAAATTTGAAATAGCATCAATTTGACACTTGCTTAGTTGACTGCAGACCCTAATTCTATCATAATTGATCTAAATCCTTTTCAAATATTTTGTAAATATTTTTAGCAGATTGATTTCCTCATCTTGTCCGAAGAAGATATGAATTTTACAAGCCAGCGGCAGAAAATAGGAAAACCAGTTTTTTGTAGGTTAGGTCGACCAGAAAAAATGTAGCCATTTCAGCCATAAGGGTTAGTTGCAGGCAATGAACATAAATTACAGTTTTGCCCCTCAAACGGCTAGTTTTGTATTTCAAGCCTATATAAAGATTTCCCAACCTTTTAAACTCAATTCTAACACTCCACAGTCCCAAACCTTATTGGAATACATTTGGAGTTAGAAAACACATTTAAGTCTCTCTTGATTCAAGATTAAGGATTGTATTCCGAACTTCATTTGTACATTTTTTTCCACGCATCCATTGTAGGGTCTTGAAGGCCTTTTGGTTCTTTGTTTCGTTTTAAATCATTGTATTTGGCAACTGCTAGAAGATGCGTAACCATCTTACGCATAGCCATCTCTGATGGCAAGTTGTGAGGAGCAGAGCCAACCTCTGATTGTAATTGATTTAATCCTCACTTTTAAGAGGATTAGGTTAGCGAAGCCACCAAAGACATTGGTGGAGTGGATGTAGCCCTCAGTGTGGATCTAAGGACCGAACCACTATAAAATCCCGGTGCACTCTCTACTTTCTCTTATTTGTTCTTTACTTTTTGCATTTGATTTTATCTTCTATTGTGCTAACAAGCTACCTTGCACTTTGCGCCTAAGTGCATGATTTGTTTACTTGTTTTAATTTTTAATTAATCATTTTAAAAGAGCAAAAAAAAATTTTTAAACCCAATTCACACCCCTCTTGGGTTGCATCTATTGGGATTTTAGTTTAGATGTAGCTCAATATCTCTTTGGAGCGTGGAAAGTAAAAACCGCATCCCTTCTTTTTAGATGGAAAGATTTTCGCCAAATAAAGAACACTCGGTTTCCAAGATGGAAATACATGTCCATTACATTTTTCCTTCTATTTCCGAAAAAAAAAAAAGAAGGGAATGGAAACTTGGAAAACAATTTCCTTTCCATCACTTTCTACCCCATTCTTGGAAACCAAACAGGTCCGAAAGTACTGAGATCAAATGAGAGCTCTTAGGAGTCGAAGAGATGCCTAAACACCTGTTTGACTACGCTGAAAAAGTTCTGGAATATTTATTTATCCAACATTGAAAAAGTTTACCTGAACGATTTCTTCATTGGAAAACTAATTTTCCATAGTTTGATAAACCATAAAGCACTTTTTTAAGTAAAATTTTCTCACCGAAAAACCTTTTAAGAAAACCCATGCTATCACCGTGATTTTTCCTTGGAAAATCTTCATCCATATTATGCCTTGTTCGAATTGAAGGAAAAACATTTCCGTGACAAATATTTTCATAAGAATATTTTCGTTTCCATGTTCTAGAGCGAAATGATATGATCATGACTTATTTAAATGGATATCACTATAAATTGAATATCCTTCGATAAAAAACATGAACTGCAGTGGTTCAAGTTACTGTTTTACATGTGTATTCAACCAACAGAAATGCAAGAAAATTTGGAAAAGTTTTTCTTTTCCAAACTTTCAAAAAAAATATCCAGCAAGCCTAGTTGAACATGGGTACATTTGGATTGCCAGGTGCTGGAATCGAGATCTGATTCCAATTCTGCCCAATTCCTTTGTTTGGTTCAAAATAAAAAGAACAAAATCAATGGAGAGGAATAATTGACACCAAGGCCGAACCAGAGGGTAAAAAATGTTGAATTTGTTGACAAGTTGTATTGTAATTCTACCCTGATTGGAATAGAATTTTTATTAGATTTTTTTTATTTAAAAATTTTATTTTAATTTTTTTATCATTCCATTTTAGGGAAATTTGGAATATAATGTCCATTTCCATTATTGATCCTGGCAATCGAAATGCAACATAAGAGTGGTTGACCATTTTGCAAAAGGAGACTCGACTGCCTAGATAAAATGACGGTTGTCTAAAGAATTTCAAAGAAATGTTTGGGACATCCTCTGTTCTATCATTTACTTGAGTTTCCAACAGGCAATTGGAGGTCCCAACAGCATGAGTTTGGGGAACGAATGTGGAATCGTATCATATAAGGGGTTCATGTCTACTTTTGGGTCAATAATCGGTTGGGTCGTCACCATCGGTTCTCACAATCTGAAACAAAACGGGTAGTGCCATTATCAGTAGCCTGTAGCAATATTTTTAATCTACTTTCTTCTTGGTATTTGCTAGGGACTTTCGCAGAAAGACATTTCGCGGGTGGCTGTTACATGAGAGAGCAGCCACCTCAGAAAAATTAAATTAGTAAGACAAAATCTGCTGGAAAGTGAGCCTGTGTGACCTCAGATGAATTGAATTGGCAAGACAAAATCTGCTGAAAAGTGAGCCTGCGTGACCTCACGTGAATTAAATGACTAAGACAAATTCTGCTGAAAAGTGGGCCTGTATGGCTGCTCTCTCATGCAATAGCCACCCGCAGAATGCCTTTATGCAAAAGTCCCTAGCAAATCTCTTTCTTCTATGTAGTATTTTCAAGATGAACTAAATAAATAAGAAAAAATCTACTAAAAATGAGCTTTTGTGGCTGTTCTCTCAGGCAAAAGTCATTTGCTTAACCCTATCAAATCTTCTATTTTCAAATATTTATTGGGTATTATAATATCAAAATAACTATATTTATTAATAAACTATTATCACTGTCATCACTTTATTATAATATTAAAAAGGTAAGAAGAAATGAAAATCTAAATAAATAATAAGAATTTGTTTCTTAGGTTGTGTACTTTAACTATTTTCTTGGTTCTCATTTCGGAACCCAAAAGTACTTCTCATCCTTTGGGGTAGATGATGCCAAAATCTGATTCCTCGATCAAAGGGCTGGTAGAGCTCCAATCTGTGATGGTCTATGCTCACTGAAAACGCGTAAGGGTCCCGGAGCAGTGGCTTCGGGAAGCCACTCTGATGCTCAAGACAGAAATCGGTACCACAGGTAAAGGCTAAGTGATAAGGGAAAGTTTTGGAGGTTGAAGGAGGAAAAAGAATCTCTACGTACGTACCTTTGAGCGTGGGGGCTTCTGTATGGAGTGGAGCTCTTACGCTGTGACTTGGTGTAGGTACCACCTGGCGGGGGGATAATGATGGCGTTATAGCGTGTATTACCATCATTTAGAGGGAATTGATTTGGTCTCATGTGGATGAGGCATGATCTCTCAGTACAGGTGCCACTCGGGTCAATTTTTCAAAATTTGGGTTGAGCTTTTACCTTAAAATTGGGTCAGGTTCTGGTTGATTCCAATTCATTTTTTAGTAAAAGCTCAACCCAACCCAATCCAAGTTGCACCCGTAGATCTCTGACCTCGCACGGAAGAGAAGAAGGTTACTGTACAATTTCCATGAATTGTAAATGTGATTTACTATCAATTTTCCCATGTTGAAGATTTCTGTCCAGATTATAAATTTACACATAAACTCATAGAAAATCTAATCAAAATAAGATGAAAATGTTACAATAGCTTTTTCTAGACCAGAGAGAATTACTGTAAAAGTTTCATGAATTGTAATGATGATTAACTATTAATTTTTATTTTAAAAATATCTGTCCAGATTACAAATTTACAAAGAAACACATAGTAAATCTAATCCAAATTAATCCAACCTTTGTGAAAACATGCAATTCCTACAGTAACTCTTAATAAAATATTTCCAGATTTTTTCATGGTAATTTTCTATTTGTTTCCGATTTAATATGGCATGCTTGATTTGGTATAAAAAATCATAAACAAGTATCTAACAGCAACCAAAAATCTTGAAACATTCACAGGAGATTAGATCAAGTCTTAGTTACTTCTCATCCAAATTTCATCTTTAGAAACTCTATATATTTTTCAAAAATTAGTTTTTTCCAAAAATACACCTAGGATTAAATAAATTTTTAAACCCCTTAAATAAAATCCAAAATTCTTCAAAACATTCGTACTGTTTCAAAACCTCGAAAGTCTATTATGTTTAAATTTTTATTGATTTTTTTATCTGTTTTGACATCTTTTTAAATTCGATCTTTAGAATTTTACCTATTTAAGGGTAAAGTTCAAAAGGTCAAATCATTGTCAAAACGAAGTCAAAATTTTTGAAAATTCCAGATTTCTATACTTTTTAATACACAAAAGACTCAGAGATTGAAAAATTCAAGAAATTTCAAAGGTTTATTAAAGTTGCTTTGTAAAGTGGATTTAAACTCTCTTAATTTCAAAAATTGGATTTTATTATTAAAAAATAGATTTTCCAAGAAAAAATTTAAATTATGAAATAACTTAAACCTGACCTTATCTCCTCAAAACTTCACATGCAAACAATTTCATTTTCATAGCTTTTCAAAGAAAATCACAAATTCAATCCTATCATGCTTCTAATTTAAACTAGATGAAAAAGGGTTTTGGAAGACCAACTTTGCTAGCTCTCCTTGTCTCTAGGGTAAGTAATCATTGGATATACGCTTTGACTTAACCTTTTAATCGCAAAAAAAACCCCAAAGAATCATAAACTAGCCTCCAATATGTTGAATATATTGAATATGTGGAAGCACTTTGTGAAGAACCAAGTGGAAGAGATGAACACCAAGGCACACAAAACAATGGAACAATTTTCAAGATAGAGGAGAGAGAGGGATGAAAATTTCTATAGAAAAGCCAAAGGTTGTGCTTGCTTTGTTTTTATAGGAAAAGTTTGGGTTAAGAGAAAAATAGTAATTTCCCATGGGAGAGCTCTCATCTTTAGTTTCCAATTTGTGCTTTGACTTTCTCATTCTTTAATTTCCATATTGAACTTATTTCTAAACCATATTTCTTGCAGGCTAAGCAATGCTAAATTACACAATGGAGATTCTTCAAGATCAATCTAGAAGCCTTCTCACATAGGAGATTAGCTTTTATGAATGATTTTCGTCCAAAAATGATTGCTCGATGTTTGAACTCATTTTTGACTAATTTAGAAGTTGATTCAAGAAAAGTCATAAATTAAAAAGTTGTAGATCTTTTTGAGACGTTCGAAACAAGTATAATTGTAAAGTTTTTAGAGGAGAACGTAAAAAGTTATGACTATTTTAGTAACCTGATCATACAAACCCTTTCTAATTATAACTCTTCCTTTCTTTATTATTTTTTCAAAACAAATATGATGTCACCAACCACCTCATCCCATGTTGGACGTTTTTGCATGTGGCCTTCTCATGTAGGGCACCCACTTATGTGGCCGACCCACATGGGTGGGTCCACGTGGACCCCCACCTTGTGAGCTTTAGCTCAATGGGCCTTAAGACATGTATTTTGGATTTTTTTTAATGAAAATTCAATAAAATCCTTTAAATTTAAATTTTTTATTGATGAACCCAACCCATATGACATTTATGGTGCATCATCGACTTATGGTCGAACCATCCCCTTTAGAAAAAATAATTTTTCGGACCAAAATACCCCTATTCGAACATTACACATCCAAATGCGACCCAAAATACCCTCAAATTTGTTCACCCCTTAAAGGGGAAATTTAAAAATGGAAAGTTTTTGTGGTCAAACTTCAAAAATAGAAACTTTTAAAATTGGGTCCTTTTGATAGGCAATATTAAACATGATCATTTGGTACCTCCTGAAAATACCCAAAATGCCCTTGACACATAAAATTTTCAAGTCAAACGAAACCCTTGAGAAACTCTAAATTTAGCAGGCTTTCCAAAATTCATGAAATGATTTAAGATTCCTTAGACACACCCTAGAGGTCAAATGAAACTTATTGGAAATGACCAGATTACCCCTAAGGTACAGAATTTGGTGAAACTAGGGAAAATCCTTAGAAATTCTAAAAAGAACAGTTTTTTCAAAATTCATGGAATCGCTCAAGATTCTCAGACACAACTCGGGGTTCAAACGGGACACATCGGGATGACCAAAATACCACTGTAATGAAAAAATGGGCCCAAATGAGAGAAACCTGAAATTTCTAAAAATAGCAGGTTTTTTCACTTGCTTGAAAACTTGTATTTTCATCTTCCAGATACCATGGGAACACCCTAGAAACCTTTAGGATTGCGAATCAACTTCCAAACACGTAAAATGAGATGAAATCTACCATAGAATGCATGGATGCCTAATCTATTGCGAAATATGGACTCGAGACTTGACAAACTACCGAATCTTTTGCTTTTTAAAGTGTAACAAAATGGGGGTGTCTACACCCAGAAGCTAAACCGAAGAAACAAAAGCACAGAAAAATAAGACCCGAATGGCTCCTCAAAATCAAGGACGAAGTAGAAAACCAGTTAAAAGCAGGATTTCTAGAGGTCGTCACATATCCCGAGTGGTTAGCAAACATTGTCCCAGTACCTAAGAAGGATGGAAGAGTGCGTTGTTGTGTCGATTTCAAAGATCTAAATAAACCTAGTCCAAAGGATGACTTTCCCTTGCCCCACATTAACGTTCTCGTCGATAGCATGACAGGTCATGCCTTACTCTCCTTTATGGATGGTTTCTCGGGGTACAACCAAATAAAGATGGCTCTAGAAGACAAGACCAAGACAGCGTTCACTACGCATTGGGGAACCTATTGCTACAAGGTAATGCCATTCGGTCTCAAAAATGCTAGTGCAACATATCAAAGGGCTGCAACTACCTTCTTTCATGACTTGATTCACAAGGAAGTAGAGGTATACGTTGATGACATGATTGTCGAAGCTAAGTATCAGACCATGTCCATACTCTGAGAAAATTCTTTAAAAGAATCGTAAAATATAAACTCTGACTTAACCCAAACAAGTGTGTTTTCGGAGTCATTTCTGGGAAACTGTTAGGTTTTCTCGTCAGCCACAGAGGAATCGAAGTAGATCCTGCCAAGTAGGGGTGGCTAGAACCGAACCAAACCCGAAGAACCGAACTGGAACCGAACTGTTTAAAAATACTTTGGGTCCTGTTCGGTTCCACTAATGAAGAACCGAACTTATTTGGTTCGGTTCCGGGTCTAATGTTCTTGGTTTGGTTCTGGAACCGAAGAACCGAACTTTTGAATATATATATATATATATATATATAATATTTTTTATATTTCTATTATACATATACTTATTAATATATATTACTTATAATATTAATAAGTAATAGTTAATACTATTCTTATAATAAGAAAGTAACTTATATTTATAACTTTAATTAAAAGTTTTTATAAATTATAATTAGTAATTACCCATTAGAACCGGAGAACCGGACCAGACCGAACTGATTATGTTCGGTCCGGTTCGGTTCGGTCCTACTATGTACTACGGTTCGGTTCGGTTCTTACGGTTCATGGAACCGGGAACCGAGAACCGAAAAAAAAAGTAACCAATGACCGAGAACCGAACCGGTTGGCCACCCCTACTGCCAAGGTCAAAGTGATCCAGAAGACGCCCTCTCCCCATACAGACAAAGAAATTAGAGGATTCTTGGGAAAAGTTCAGTACTTAAGCCGTTTCATCACTCAGCTTACCAGTACGTGCGAGCCAATCTTCAAGCTTCTGAAGAAAAATGTGTCCAAACAGTGGAACCCTGAATGTCAGCAAGCTTTTGAAAAGATCAAAGAATGTCTGTTATCGCCTCCAGTTTTATCACCAGCAGTCTTTGGGAGGCCTTTTCTCCTATATCTTTCAAACACGGATACGTCTCTCGGATGTATGTTGGGGCAAGAAGATCCAGAGACAAGAAAAAAATGACAGTTTATTACCTCAGTAAGAAATGTTAGATTATGAACCAAATTACACTCAACTGGAGAAAACTTGTCTAGCACTGGTGTGGGCCATTCAAAGGCTTAGACACTCCTTGCTATCACAAAGAATCTACCTCATGTCTCGTATGGATCCGATGAAGTATCTGTTCGAGAAACCAGCCCTCATTGGCAGAATCGCACGCTGGTTGTTGTTATTATCAAAATTTGACATCACATATGTCACCCAGAAGTCTGTTAAAGGCAGAATCATTGCAGAGCAGCTAGCTGATGCACCCACTGAAGATGCGGAATTAAGTCGTGAGTTTCTAGACGAAGGAATCATGACGATCAGAGATGTGCCTAGTCTTACAACATGGACCATGTACTTTGATGGAGCATCCAACTCGAAAGGCAAAGGGAACGGTATTGTCCTTATTTCACCTCAAGATGAGCACATACCAATCTCTATCAAATTAGACTTTGACTGCACCAGTAATGTGGCTGAGTATGAAGCCTGCATAGCCGATCTGGAAGCAGCCCTATCCTTGGAGGTACAAGACCGTGATGTATATGGAGATTCTCTGTTAATCATCTGTCAAATAAATGGAAAATGGCTCACCAAAGAGGATAAGTTGGTTCCATATCACACTTACCTTACGAGCTTGATGAAGAGTTTCCACAATATCAGCTTCACCTACATCTCTAGATTGAGAAACATGTTCGCTGATGTGCTAGCCACTCTTGCATCTATGGTTGATATCTCGGTTGGGGTTAAGGTCCGTCCTTTGGCAATAAAGCGACATGTCGTCCCGGCACACATACACATGGTTCAGATAGCGGCCAGATGTCCAGATGGAAAATCTTAGTATTTCGATATCAAAAATGTTATCTCCGGTAGGGGACACTCCCCAGAAGCCTCTTTAAAGGAAAGAAGAGCGTTACAGAAACTGGTGTCCATGTATGTCATTTGTGGAGGAGACCTCTACCGCAGGTCATTCGATGGAGTCTAGCTCCTTTGTGTTGATATAGATAGAGCCGCAGAAATCTTAGAAGATGTTCACTCCGGTGTCTGTGGTCCTCATATGAATGGCAAAATGTTAGCACGGAAGATCCTTCGTCTTGGTTACTTCTGGACTACCCTCGAAGCAGATTACTTTTCGTTTGTCAAAATATGTCACTTGTGTCAGATCCATGCTAACCTGATACATGTGCTGCCGTCGGAGCTTCACTCGCTCAAATCTCCATGGCCATTGTCAGTCTGGGGTGTTGACATCATTGGTAAGATCTCTCTCAAGTCATCCAGTGGGCACGAATACATACTTGTCGCATTCGATTACTTCACTAAATGGATCGAAGCATAGTCGAACACTTCAATATCATCTGCATCAGTCGCAAAATTCATCAGGGCCAACATCATCTGTAGATATGGAGTCCCTCACGAGATGATATCAGACAATGGTTCACATTTCAAGAAAGAAGTAGCATCGTTGTGTGCAGAATTCAGAATTAAACACCATAAGTCTTCTCCATACAGACCTTAGACTAATGGTGCTGTCGAAGCAGCTAATAAGAATATCAAGATTATTCTTCGGAAAATGACCCGATCGTACAAAGATTGGTCAAGTAAACTTCCGTTCGCACTTTGGGCATACAGAACATCTACCCGCACATCTACTGGAGCCACTCCTTTTTCACTCACATATGGCATGTAAGCTGTCCTACCCATCAAGTTGAAAATTCTGTCACTCAGAATCCTGATGGAAAGCGATCTACCAGAATCTGAATTGGCTCGTATTCGTCATCAAGAGTTGTGTCTGATGGATGAGAAAATGTTGAAAGCAGCGTACCATGTACAAGGCTATCAACGCAGATTAGAAAGAGCTTTCAACAAGAAGGTTTGAATCCGTGAACTCAGAGAAGGGGATATTGTCACTCCCCAAACCCCACCCTGGGCGTAGGACGTGGCAGCGCCGTACACCTGCAAGACAAGTCTCACAAATGCACAAGGCTACAAAGCAGATAACAGAAATAATCGGGCATTCCATAACTAAATATCAAAGTTCAATTTAATGCGGATCCATCAGAGTCAAATCAAATCTCACCTCTCCCCCAAGGGTCAAAGCAAAAAATAAACGATACTGTCTTTGGGCTGCACAAGTAAAAAAGGGAATACATTCGGTCATTTTTTAGAAAGAAGGATTATGCTTTGGCTTATATCCAATTGTCACTATCCCTATTTTGGCTTCTTTCTCTATATTTTAGCAAGTAAATGCAAACCTTCTTTTATTCATACGTGAGAAATTGGCAACCTTTTTGGAAGTACTGACGTGCAATGTTCTTTTAGTTGGCAACATATATATGTGGCTTAGTGGTGGCAATAGAAAGTGGGACCTACTTTTGCCAATTTACAAGTTATTGACGTTTATACAAAAGGGTGGAAATGGCAACTTATTTTTTCCCAAGTAATGAAGATGGTAGTAGCTACCGACGATGTTTGATCTCTTGGGAAACTTCTTGTATTTAGCTTGCTAATATGGGCAGTTTTCTCTACTACTTTATATTGAAAGCCCAACTCTTAACCTCTCTTCCTCTCTCACTCTTTCATCTTATTTTGGTTCTCATAATACTTGGAATTTTCATCAACAAAGATCTCTCCCACTTGGAAATTTGGTTCAACACTATTCTTCTTCAAGTAACGGCACCGTCATATCTCTCGGCCAAGGATTCAATCATTGTGAAAAGACTAAGTGTTCTTTTATTTTTGTTCTTTCTTCCAAGAATTAGTTCAATGTATTTTTGTTTCAAATTCAATTAAAGTAGAGCTTTCTTTGTTTATTTAATGGCAATTACAATTCCCCTATCTATTTTCTTTCTTTCTTTCCCCTTCTCCATGAACAACTAAACCCTCTTACTCAGGATTTAGATGAAACCATGGGGAAGGAGAAAGATGATTAATTATAGTCAATGATATAAAATCACAATCATATATAAGGGTTTAGATTTGTTGGATCCCAATCACTCATGCCATTGGATTCCTTCCTTTCGTATGCGTAATTGTTGATGAACAAATATAAACGCTTATATAACTTTCGAAATTGGATAGTGTATATGATCAATTACTCATGGGTAATGACATCCATTGATCTTATTTCCCATTGACCGGATTTATCAAATACACTATACAATACAAACATTAGTTTGATTAATGATCCAATCACAATCCATGGTGGATTCTAACCCTAAGTACTCTTTAATATTGAATTAAGGTTTTTACACTATTCCAAATTACTTTCGCAGTTTTCCAATTTACTTAAGCCCTTAGAATTTTGATTTTCTAATTAGATTAGATAAGTAGTTAATAAAGATCATTAGAATTTTGGTACACTTTGCCTAAATTAAGATTTTCAAATCGCAATCTTATTTGTGTTCAATTCTTAGATTGTTTAGAATAAAAATTTATAGATATTGTTGGCTCCGAGGTACGTCCACGGAAATCCTGAGTAAATGCCAGGAAACATATATCATAGTTTATATTCTAAGTGATACAAGAATAGGATTCACAAACAAGATTTCTCTTCCCTGAGTTCGACCCGTGACTACACGCGATCCGTGCACTTGCGGTTATTTAATAAATCTAACAAGTTTTCGGCGCCGTTGCCGGGGAAGAGAGTTGCATTAGAATCTTAATTATTCGAAATGTTAGATTAGTAGTTATTTTTAGTTTAGTTATATTTTTGGTTTCTTGCCTATCCATCTCTCTTACTTGGTTTTCTTGTGTTTATGACCGTAGGTTGGGTGCAGAACTCTGCCAATCGACTAGAAAGAGCAAACCGGTTAGAGACGGGGGAAGACATCGAACCAAATCCAAATCAAGTAGTCATGGCGGAAGAACAAGAGCAGCCCAAGAGTTTGCGCGATCGCTTCTATCCGGCCCAAACCGCGCAACCTTCTTGCATTAGATTGCTGATTGCGCAGGGCAATAATTTTGAGCTAAAATCGCAATTTATCTCTTTGCTTCCTCATTTTCATGGCCTCCCTTCGGAGGATGCTTATTTATTTTTGTGTGAGTTTGAAGATGTATGTACTTTGATTAAGTTGCAACAACTTACCGATGATGCGGTAAAGTTGTGGTTTATTACGTTTTCACTCAAGGATGGAGCCAAAAAGTGGCTCTATGGCATACCAACTAACTCCATCACCACTTGGGAGGAGTTCGCCGTCGCTTTCCTTAAAAAGTTTTTTCCATTACATAAAACTAATAACCTTAGGAACGATATTTTACAATTTAAACAAAAGCCATTAGAGTCATTTTCTAAGTTTATGGAGAGGTTCAAAGACCTATTCCAAGAGTGTCCTTACCATGGAATTGATTTATGGCACTTATGCCAAATTGTTTATGAGGGTATAGATTACCAAACAAAGCAACTTCTTGAGTCCATGTGTCCTAATAGTTTTACATCTTTCATGGATGAGGCAGCAACATGGAACTTCTTACTTGATTTGGCGGAAAAAATAAGAGAGTGGGAATCCACTTCAAGCAAGGGATTTCTAATAGAGGGTGTCATGGCAAAAGAGGCCCATCTTGATAGCCTAATCAAAAGGCTAGAAGCAATAGTTGTCAAAGGACCTTCACAAGTCAATCAAATTGCACATATTGTTCCCATGTGTAATTGGTGTCGAGCCACGGAC
Organism: Tasmannia lanceolata; assembly: GCF_043159265.1. Classification (NCBI taxonomy): domain Eukaryota; kingdom Viridiplantae; phylum Streptophyta; class Magnoliopsida; order Canellales; family Winteraceae; genus Tasmannia; species Tasmannia lanceolata. The sequence goes on from NW_027518714.1 coordinate 41,006,150, forward strand.
CATTTCATTGAAGAGTGTCCAATTCTTGCTAAATTTGGTAATTCTAATGAGAATGTGAGTGCTCTTTATGCTAATAATCCTTATTCTAGCACTTATAATCCAGGATGGAGAAATTATCCCAACTTTTCATGGAGTCATGGTGGGCCATCCAATTTCCAAGGCCAAGGCCAATTCGGCCAACCTAGGCCCACCTTCCCTCCCACTTTTGTTCGGCCATCACCTTCTCCTCCTACTTTTCAAAACCCCATTTTAAACAATGTCTCAAATCAGCCCCCTCCGGAATTTCAAAAATAAGGGGAGTCGGCACGAATTGCATCTTTAGAGAAGAGCATAGAACTCCTCACTAGTACCTTCATGACTAGCCAACACAACTTGGAGAAGCAAATCTCCCAACTCGCTACGGCCCTAAGTGAAAGCGAAAAAGGAAAGATGCCAAGTCAACCCATTCCTAACCCAAGGAATGTAGCCATGAATGGGGAATCAACAACCACAGGTGAATCAGTTGAATGCCATGCAATCTAGTTTGCCGCAGCAGGACCCTGCGAATCAATGTAATGCGGTTTATGCTTTGAGAAGTGGAAAATAATATCACAAAGAGGAGGTCAGCAGCGAACCTTCTAAAATTGCGCAAGATCTTCCAAAAGATGTAAGTGAAGAACCTCCCTCCACAGGCTCAGAAGAGGAGCCCAAACAGGTAAGTCCAGAAGAGGTAACTTCTCCCCCTGCACGAGATTTGATTCCTAAAGCTCATTTTCCAAGGAGACTTGCTAATAATAAAAAGGTAGATCAAATTGATAAAGTTTTGAATATTTTTAAACAAGTACATGTGAATATTCCTTTGCTTGATGCGATTTCCCAAGTCCCCACATATGCTAAAGTTTTGAAAGATCTATGTACACAAAAGAGAACAACGAATGTGCCCAAGAATGCTTTATAGGCCACAAACGTTAGTTTCATTTTGTCCCATCAAATGGTAGCAAAATATAAGGACCCGTGATGTCCCACTATATCATGTACTATTGGAAACACTCAAATTGATCATGCCTTGTTAGATTTGGGAGCTAGTGTAAACCTCATACCGTTTTCGGTTTTCAAGCAATTAGGACTAGGTGACCTCAAACCTACCACCGTCACACTCCAATTGGCGGATAGATCAATTAAAACACCAAAAGGTATGGTTGAGGATGTCCTAGTAAAAGTAGGCGAATTCTTATTTCCCGTGGATTTTGTGGTTTTGGACACGGAGCCGGTTGTTAATAACAAGGACCAAATCCATATCATTCTTGGTAGGCCGTTCCTTGCTACTAGCAATGCTCTCATTAATTGTAGAAATTGATTAATGAAATTGTCTTTTGGAAACACATCGGTTGATTTTAATGTCTTTAGATTGGGTAAGTAACCAAATTTTCATGAAGAAATCAATATGTTGCATTCCTTTCCTGACGAAATTGTTTCTAATTTTGAAATTGATTTTGATGCAGGATTCCAAGAATGCTTAGACGAACTAGGAAATGATGGAGATGATTTCTTCTCCAAAGCTTTTGCCATCCAAAACGTGGAGCCTGTGGGACCATTAGCAACATCTCTTCCAAAGCCATCAATTGAAGAGGCGCCACAACTGGAGTTGAAGCCTTTGCCTTCTCATTTACGTTATGCTTTTTTGGGTGACAATTGTACTTTGCCTGTAATAATTGCTGCGGACCTAACCTCCACTCAAGAGGAGGAACTCATTAAATTGCTAAAAGATACAAGGAAGCCATAGGTTGGACAATGGCCGCCATCAAAGGAATTAGCCCATTCGATTGTGCAACATCACATCCATCTCATTGAGGGTGCCAAACCTTCAAGGGAACATCAAAGAAGGGCTAATCCTGTGATGAAGGAAGCCATCCAAAAAGAGATTTTAAAATGGTTAGATAATGGGATCATTTATCCCATCTCGGATAGCCAATGGGTGAGTCCCGTCCAAGTAGTGCCTAAGAAGTCGGGAGTCACGGTTATACAATCCGCCACCAATGAGCTTATACCTACTCGTATTCAAACGAATTGGCGGGTTTGTATTGACTACCGAAAGCCTAATGCCGCTACTTTGAAGGATCACTTTCCTTTGCCTTTTATTGATCAAATGTTAGAAAGCTTAGCGGGTCATGAGTATTATTGCTTTCTTGATGGATATTCCGGTTATAACCAAATTCTCATAGCTCCTGAAGATCAAGAGAAAATGACATTCACATGCCCCTTTGGAACGATTGCTTATAGACGCATGCCTTTTGGCTTATGCAATGCTCCGACAACTTTTCAAAGATGCATGATGAGTAGCTTTTCTGACATGGTGGAGACCTTCTTAGAGGTTTTTATGAATGATTTTTCTATTCATGGCTCCACCTATGCCGAATGTTTACATCACTTAAAATTGGTCTTACAAAGGAGTAGAGAAAAGAACCTTGTCCTGAATTGGGAAAAGTGTAATTTTATGGTCAAAGAGGGCATCGTGTTAGGCCATGTGATTTCAAAAGGAGGTATTAAGGTTGATAAAGCCAAGGTGGACCTCATTGTCCATCTTCCACCGCCCAAAAGTGTGAAGGATATTCGATCATTTTTGGGCCATGCGGGCTTTAACCGGCGTTTTATAAAATATTTTTCTAAAATTGCTAGGCCTCTAACTAACTTGTTAGCAAAAGATTAAAAATTTGAGTTTTCCAAAGAATGCTTCGATTCTTTTGAGTGTTTAAAAAATGAGTTAACTAAAGCTCCTATCATTCAAGCACCCAATTGGACCGAACCGTTTGAAATTATGTGTGATGCTTCCGACTTTGCAATAAGAGCCGTGTTGGCTCAAAGATTCAATAAATTACCGCATGTAATCTATTATGCAAGTAGGACTCTCAATGATGCACAACTCAACTACACCACTACAGAAAAAGAATTCTTTGCGGTTGTGTTTGCATTAGAGAAGTTTCGGTCCTACTTGATTGGATCACATGTGATAATTTATACCGACCATTCGGTAATCAAGTATCTTGTTGGAAAGAAGGATGCTAAAGCTCGCTTCATTAGATGGGTTTTACTTCTTCAAGAGTTTGATTTGAAAATTAGAGATAAGAAAGGTTCGATAAACTTGGTTGCCAATCACTTGTCTAGACTTCCTAATGAAAAGAATGACGAAGGTCCAATTAATGAAAACTTCCCTGATGAGCAATTGTTTGCTATTTCTAGTGAGCCATGGTATGCGGATATTGTGAATTACTTGGTAACAGGTGCTACACCGGATCATTGGTCCAACCAAGACAAATATCGGTTTCACTCACAGGTAAAGTATTTCTTTTGGGATGATCCCTATTTGTTCAAAACTTATTCCGATCAGATTGTCCGACGATGTGTGCCCGATCATGAGCACCAATCGATTCTATCTTTTTGCCATGATCAAGCCTGTGGTGGCCACTTTAGTGCAAAGAAAACCGCGCACAAAGTTTTACAATGTGGTTTCTATTGGCCTAGTCTCTTTAGGGATTCTTTTGATTTTTGTCAAGCTTGTAGGTCATGTCAATCCTTAGGAAGAGTTACAAAGCGAAATATGATGCCCCTCAACCCGGTCTTAGTCGTAGGAATCTTCGATGTGTGGGGTATTGATTTTATGGGTCTGTTTCCCAACTCTTTTGGCAACTTGTATATTTTATTAGGTGTAGATTATGTGTCAAAAATGGATTGAAGTCATTGCTTGCAAATCTAATTACCACAAGGTGGTGGTCAAGTTTCTTAAAGAAAATATTTTTTCGCGCTTCGGTACACCTCGTGCCATCATTAGTGATAGGGGTAAGCACTTTTGTAATAGACCGTTTGAAGCTCTTATGAAGAAATATGGTATTACTCATAAGTTGGCCACCCCTTATCATCCTCAAACGAGTGGTCAAGTAGAGGTTTCAAATAGGCAAATTAAGTAAATTTTGGAGAAGACAGTAAAGCCAAACCGCAAAGATCGGTCAATTAGATTAGTGGATGCCTTGTGGGCTCATAGGACGACATTCAAGACTGATCTTGGTCAGTCTCCTTACCGCCTTGTGTATGGAAAAGCTTATCACCTCCCGGTTGAATTGGAACATAAAGCTTTTTGGGCTATTAAGAAACTAAATTTTGATTTGTCTGATGCAGGTAATCATAGAAGACTTCAACTTACCGAGTTGGAAGAGTTGCAGAATGATGCCTATGAGAATGCAAAAATCTACAAAGAGAAGACAAAAGCTTTTCATGACAAACATATTTTGAGAAAATCGTTTCAAGAGGGCGAAAAAGTGCTTCTCTACAATTCAAGATTGCATATCTTTTCAGGTAAGTTAAGATCCCATTGGGATGGACCATATGTGGTTAACAAAGTTTTCTCTCATGGTGCGGTTGAGGTTCTAAATCCAAGCAATGGTGAGATTTTTAAAGTTAATGGTCAACGTTTAAAGCCGTTTATTGAGTTGTCAAAGCCGAATATGGAAGAAGTCATGGATCTCCATGAACCTTCCTATTTGAATCCTACCTGAGGGAATATGGTACGTACCCTCATTTCTATTTTTAGTCCTCATGTTTTTATTTCTATTTTTGCATGCATTGAGGACAATGCATAATTCAAGTATTGGGGGTAGCTTTTAGAAACTTTCCTTTTCTAGTCTCTTCTATAATTTAAAGTTAGAAAGTTTCTTTTCTTTTTCTTTTTGGTATTTTTTCTCAGATTGGAAAGAACTTAGTATTCTTAGAAAAAAAGTTGTTTTCCTATTTTAAGAAAGAAAGTTAGTGGATATTTTAATTTTAGAATCCGAAAAATTTAGAAAGAATACTTTCCTTTCTTAGTTTTGTTTTCTTTTGAAATCTTGCTTTTAAAAGGATTTGAATAAGAAATAGAAGTAGAAACTTGTTTTTTATATGGTACAGTGAAAGTGGAAAGAAAGGTTGAAAAAAAATGCCATTTTAAGAAAGTTTACCTTTTGATTATAGTTTTGATTTGTAGCCTTTTTTACTTGAGCTATTAAGTCTGAAATGTTTTTATGCCTAGTTCCTTAAAGCCAACTGGCTTGAGAGCAACTCACTGAAAACTCCATACATGGATCAATTAGAAAGCTTAATAAATCAAAGCATTGCACGTAATCAAAGGTAAAGCTTGAACTCATATGCATCAATGTGTATGATATATGCAAAATCAAAAGATTAGTCGGACACTGCTAAGTAGCCTGGGTGTCTGGTGCATGCCCTGCATGTCATTCATGCCAAAAGCAGTAGAGGATTACAAAAAGTGAGTTATATTCTTGTAAAGTAATGGAAAAGTGGAAAGGATGGTAGACCATATAAGATTGCAATTTTTCTATTAAATTTCGAAATCAAATTTCTTTTATGGTACGATTACATTAGAGGCAAGTTTAAGGGAGCAAAGTAGGACAAATTCAAAAGAGGATTCCTTGATTAAAATATTTGTCTAATTTTCCAACTTAGGATGAGATGACAAAATTTAAGTATGGTGGTATCCTAGTTATTCTATTTTGAGTAATTTATCAAAGAAAATGATTAGAAATTTTTGGCTTTATTTTATAGTGAGATTTGGAAAGAAAAGTTTATTTTTAGAATTTTGTGTGTATATTCACTGCAAACACTCACGAGACAAAACTCGTCCACTAAGGTAACCTAGGAGTTTAAAGGCTTGCTGCACTTGCTAAGTGCAATCGTGATTCCTACGAAAGTGAGTTAGGTTGTTTTTGTTTAGTTTTTGTGTTTGTTTTAGTTTTTCTTCTTGTTTGCTTGAGGACAAGCAAAGCTCAAGTATGGGGGAATTTGATGAACACATTTATATGTGAAATTATAGGAGCATAAAGCATGTATATTTTATGTTTAGAGCATTACTACAAAGGTATTTGTTTGTTTTTGGCGTTTCAGGAGTATTCCTAAATTTTCAAGGAAAATGGAGTTAATGAAAGGAAATTTCAAAGAAAATTTAAAGTTTGGAAAAGTCTTGGCCAAGATCCTTGTATGGAGTTGATTCACATAAAATTAATTCACACTTTTGGCCCATTAAATGAATGGTTTGGATCGTCCATGGAAATGAATTTTTTTGGCACAATTTATCCCATCAAGTGGACAGTTTTGATCACCCAAATAAGTGTACTGTCACACCATAGGGCTAGTCTAAATCATTCAAAAGATTGTTTTTCATAAAAGAGAAGGCTCCAAATTGATTAATTAAGCTTATTGAGGACATGTGTGGACCCACTACTGTTGGCATTTCTCATAAATTATGGAGTGGAGTTCGGTCAAATTTTGAAGTGGGGCCTACTAGCAGTTAACGTTTTGAATTTTGAGGGTATATAAATTTGTCCCAATCTGAAGTGGGATCCACCATTGTTTCATTCAAGCTAGGGTGCAGCCAGCAAGGATATAGTTGACTTTGTCTCTATCTTACAAGAATTATATTTGAAAGAGTATTAAAATAATTAAACCCAATGGAGAGAACTGCTATGCGGACCCACTTGGAATATCTCTTCACGCCCATGCATGTTCGGCTATCATTTTTCGGAATAGACAACAATAGTTTCTAAATTAACCTTGTTGCTATTACATGCACATGTCGGACCCACGTTTGGGATATGGAAACTTGGAAAATAATGCAATCACCTCCAAATTTCGTCCATGTATATTTTGGTTTCTTAGGTAGAATTTGCTTTACTTTGGGCTGCACAAGTAAAAAAGGGAACACATTCGGTCATTTTTTAGAAAGAAAGATTATGATTTGGCTTATATCCAATTATCACTATCCCTATTTTGGCTTCTTTCTCTATATTTTAGTAAGTAAATGCAAACCTCCTTTTATTCATACGTAGAAATTGGCAACCTTTTTGGAAGTACCGACGTGCAATGTTCTTTTAGTTGGAAACATATATGTGGCTTAGAGGTGGCAATAGAAAGTGGGACCTACTTTTGCCAATTTACAAGCTATTGACATTTATACAAAAGGGTGGAAATGGCAACTTATTCTTTCCCAAGTAATGAAGATGACAGCAGCTACCGACGATGTTTGATCTCTTGGGAAACTTCTTGTATTTAGCTTGCTAATATGGGCAGTTTTCTCTACTACTTTATATTGAGAGCCCAACTCTTAACCTCTCTTCCTCTCTCACTCTTTCATCTTATTTTGGTTCTCAAGTTTGTAATACTTGAAATTTTCATCAACAAAGATCTCTCCCACTTGGAAATTTGGTTCAACACTATTCTTCTTCAAGTTTATGTTTCGGCACCGTCATATATCTCGGCCAAGGATTCAATCATTGCGAAAAGACTAAGTGTTCTTTTATTTTTGTTCTTTCTTCCAAGAATTAGTTCAATGTATTTTTGTTTCAAATTCAATTAACGTAGAGCTTTCTTTGTTTATTTAATGGCAATCCCAATTCCCCTCTCTATTTTCTTTATTTCTTTCCCCTTTTCCATGAACAACTAAACCCACTTACTCAGGGTTTAGATGAAACCATGGGGAAGGAGAAAGATGATTAATTATAGTCAATGATATAAAATCACAATCATATATAAGGGTTTAGATTTGTTGGATCCCAATCACTCATGCCATTGGATTCCTTCCTTTCGTATGCGTAATTGTTGATGAACAAATATAAACGCTTATATAACTTTCGAAATTGGATAGTGTATATGGTCAATTACTCATGGGCAATGACATCCATTGATCTTATTCCCCATTGACCGGATTTATCAAATACACTATACAATACAAACATTGGTTTGATTAATGATCAAATCCCAACCCATGGTGGATTCTAACCCTAAGTACTCTTTTATATTGAATTAAGGTTTTTACACTATTCCAAATTACTTTCGCAATTTTCCAATTTACTTAAGCCCTTAGAATTTTGATTTTCTAATTAGATTAAATAAGTAGTTAATAAAGATCATTAGAATTTTGGTACACTTTGCCTACATTAAGATTTTCAAATCGCAATCTTATTTGTGTTCGATTCTTAGATTGTTTAGAATAAAAATTTATAGATATTGTTGGCTCCGAGGTACATCCACGGAAGTCCTGAGTAAATGCCAGGCAACATATATCATAGTTTATATTCTAAGGGATACAAGAATAGGATTCACAAACAAGATTTCTCTTCCCTGAGTTCGACCCGTGACTACACGCGATCCATGCACTTGCGGTTATTTAATAAATCTAACACTACAGATGCAAGAAACTTGAACACATCCGTCCGGATTGTCCATTCAATAATGAGCCTACTCCAAACAATCGATTCAAGAGGAGAGAAGGCAAGAAAGGAATGACCGCCACATGGGATGAAGAAAATGAAAGCGAATGTGAGCCGGATGATGGAGAAGATTGCATGATTGCAAGAAACGTGTGCTTCATGGCTTCAACAAATGACAATCAAGAAATAAGTACGTTAAATGATGTTATTACTTTAAAAGAAGTTCTTGATTCTTTACAAAATGCACATGATCAAATAGAAATTGAACTTGATAAGAATGCATCTCTTGAAAACTCTCTTTCTAGTTTGACAAAAGAATTTGATTGGTTAAAGAAAGATCATGATTTTCTAGAATAAAAAAATGAGAAATTTAAACTTGAAATTCATGATTTGAATGCTACCATCAAGAATTTGAATAAAAGTAGATAAGTGTTATCCATTGAAAACAACAAACTAAAGTATGAAATAGTGAATTATCTCACAAATATGATGATTTGAAGAAACTATTTGAAATGGTTGAGAATGATTCACTAAAACTTGATAGAATTGTTAACCTTCAAGATAGTCACATGATAAGAGTGGACTTGGACATAAATGGGATACTACAGTGTCAAACTATAAAAATAAATTTGTGAAAGCTTCTTCTAGTGGTACTAAAACTTGTTTTTATTGTGGTCTAGAAGGACATTATAGGGTTGCTTGCATGTATGCTAAACAAGACAAGATCAAATTAAATGCAAAAGTAACAACAAATGGACATAGCAAAGATTTGGATACCTAAGGGATCTCACTTGCCTATTCATATGTAGGTATGTCTTAGAAGCCACAATAAAAAGAACACATGGTACCTTGATAGTTGATGCTCTAGGTACATGAGTGGAAACCTCACTCAATTTGCATCCCTTTCACTCAAGGATGGTGGAGAAGTTACCTTTGGAGACGACAAGAAGGGAAAGATTAAAGGAGAAGGCATCATAGGTAACTCTACCTCACCCATTCATGATGTACTTTATGTTGTTGGCTTATCTCATAATCTTATTAGCATTAGTCAACTATGTGATAATGGGTTTGAAGTATTCTTCAACCCTGACAAATGCATTGTTAAAAATAAGATAGATGAAAATGTGCAATTCATAGGTTCTAGAGACAATAACATTTATACCATTGGGCTAAATGATCTTAGATTACAAAATGTAACATGTCTCAATGCCATTAGTGACGATTCTTGGCTATGGCATAGGAGATTGGGTCATGCCGGAATGGATCTCATTTTAACCCTCTCCTCAAAAGACATAGTTAGAGGTTTGCCTAAGGTTAAGTACACCAAAGATCACATTTGTAGAACTTGTCAATTAGGAAAACAATTAAAAAAATTCATTTGCCCCTAAAAATATGATCTCTACCACTTACCCCTTGTAACTCCTTCATATGGATCTCTTTGGACCAATGAAGACAAGTAGTTTAGGTGGAAAGAGGTATGTACTTGTTATTGTGAATGACTATTCACGATTTACATGGGTCATATTTCTAGCACATAAAGATGAAACCTATGAAATTTTTTCTAAGTTGTGTAATCAAGTCCAAAATGAGAAGGGTATAGCCATATCTTACATTAAAAGTGACTATGGAACGGAATTTGAAAATATACACTTTAACATTTATTGTAATGATCATGGCATCAAACACAACTTCTCAGCACCTAGGACACCTCAACAAAATGAGATTGGAGAAAGAAAGAACCAAACCCTTCAAGAAATGGCTAAAACAATGTTGTATGAGAATAATCTCTCTAGACATTTTTGGGCCGAGGCGGTTAGCACCGCTTGTTATATCATAAATAGGGTATATATGAGGCCAATTTCTAAGAAAACACCTTATGAGCTTTGGAAAAACTTGAAACCAAATATAAGCTGCTTTAGGGTGTTTGGTTGTAGATGCTACATCTTGAATATCAAAGACAACTTGCATAAATTTGATAAGAAGTCGCATGATGGCATATTCTTAGGGTATTCTACATATAGCAAAGCATCTAGAGTGTTTAATAGAAGAACCCTAATTGTAGAAAAATCCATGCATGTTACATTTGATGAGAGAGAGCCAACACCTCAAGAAATGCCACATGATGAGGATGAACCTATTGAAAATCCTTTGCCTAAAAAGGGTGTACCTCCCCAAGGAGCTACAAGTGACACATTGCCTATTGTGGAAGTTGAGAATGAAGAAAATGACTCATGACCTAGGGATAGGAGAATATTGGTAGATCATACGGAATCCCAAATCTTAGGTGATGCCACATCGCTGGTAAGAACTAGATCATACTATAGAAGTGTGGGTAACGAATTGGCATTCCTATCTGAATTGAAACCTAAGTCCATCAAGGAAGCCGAAAAGGATAAATATTGGTTGATGGCTATGCAAGAGGAATTGAATCAATTCGAAAGGAACAAAGTGTGGAGGTTAGTGCCTAGGCCTAGTGATCATCCAGTTATTGGCACAAGATGGGTGTATAGAAACAAAATGGATGAAAATGGAATAATCACTAGAAATAAAGCTAGGCTTGTAGCCCAAGGGTACAATCAGGAGGAAGGGATAGACTATGATGAGGCATTTGCTCTTGTTGCCCGTATGGAAACTATTAGGATACTTTTGGCATAGCTATCTCATAAAGGATTTAAATTATATCAAATGAATGTCAAAAGTGCCTCCCTAAATGGCTATATCTAAGAGGAAGTGTATGTTGAGCAACCTCCAGGTTTTGAAGACTACAAACATCCAAATCATATCTTCAAGCTTGATAAAGCTTTATATGGATTGAAGCAAGCTCCTAGAGCTTGGTATGAGAGACTTTGTGCCTTTCTAGTAGAGAAAGGTTTTGAGATGGGCAAAGTGGATAAAACATTGTTTATCAAAAGAGAAAATCAAGATATCCTCCTTGTCCTGATTTATGTAGATGACACCATCTGTGGCTCGACTAATCAAATGATGTGTGATGAATTTGCAACCCTAATGAAAAATAAATTTGAAATGAGCATGATGGGTGAGTTAACTTACTTCTTTGGACTCCAAATCAAACAATACCAAAATGGAATATTTATAAATCAAGAAAAGTATACAAAGGAGTTAATGAAGAAGTATGGGATGGATAGCAGTAAGACATCGAGAATTCCAATGAGTACAGCTGCTAAGTTAGAAAAAGATGAATTTGACAAATCAGTAGACCAAAAGATGTATAGGGGTATGATAGGCAGTCTCCTCTATTTGACAGCCAGACATTATGTTTACTGTCTGTCTCTGTACTCGTTTTCAATTGGATCCAAAGGAGTCTCATCTATCTGCAGTCAAGAAGATCTTTAAGTACTTAAGAGGAACCCAAAGTCTGGGACTATGGTATGAAAGATCTAGTGACTTCACTCTCACTGGATATTCAGATGCAGACTTTGCTGGATGTAGAGTGAATAGAAAAAGCACTAGTGGGACTTGTCAATTCTTGGGCAAATCACTTGTTTCATGGTTTAGTAAGAAACAGAATTCAGTCGCCCTATCCACAACAGAAGCAGAATATGTGGCAGCTGGGGCTTGCTGTGCACAGTCATATGGATGAAAAGCACATTGATGGATTATGGAGTTAAATTGGAAAATATTCCCATCCAATGTGACAACACTGGTGCTATAAACTTGACAACTCTAGGAACAACCATATTGAGATTAGGCACCACTTCATTAGAGATCACTCACAAAAAAGGAACATTTGCTTAAAGTATATCAATACTGAGGAACAATTGGCTGACATTTTTACAAAACCCCTCAGTGATGATAGAATATGTTATATCAGAAGTGCCTTAAACATTTGGAGTACAGATCAAGTTAAAGAAATTGCCAGATAAATACTTTATGCCTTTCACCTGTTTATCTATATAGTATATATGTATCATCCTTGTTTGGTAGTATCTGCATGAATGAGATGACAAACCTTAAATCTTTAAAAGTCACTCAATTGGTACTCGTAGCCTTCTTAGTTCTCTAAGAGGGAGAGGTACTTTCACCTTAATTACAATACCTAACAATTTGGCATTGTGCCAGCATCTCAATCATGAATAGGTATATGTGCATTAATTGGCTATATACTCATATCATATGCATTTCTTCAAGGGGAGTTTAAACTGTATGAATCACTTGCTTATCATGATATGTTTACTTATTTTTTCTTTAGATTTAAAAAAAAAGACAAAAAAACAATAAAAAAAAAACACAAAAAAATAATGGTTGAAAGCTTAGTTTCCTAGCACTTGCTCTATACATTTTTGTTTCTCTCATTCAAAATCTTAAGGGGGAGTTTTATAGCTGATCAACATGAATCACTTATTGGATATATCCTTGTTCATGTATACGCTTAAACTTAATAAATTCTTCTTTTTGTCGATGACAAAAGGGGGAGAATTTTAAAAATTGATTATCTATTCATGTTCCATATGCACTATCTGTTTTCACTTGTTAAAATTCATTTATGCATATGTTGAGGGGGAGTATGTGCATTCACTTGCATCTTATGTCACTCCACACACCTCATAATCAATTTTGTTTGTCATCATAAAAAAGGAGGAGATTGTAAGCCCAATGGCTAATCTTCTTACCTTGTTTTGATGATTCTCAAACTAAATTAATTATGTTTTTAATATTAATCAATTTGCCTTGAAGTGTTACTTTAAGACAGGACAATCATGGAAGGAACCAACACACCACTTGATCGTGCTTGAAGATGTACCACACAGGAGTCAAAAGAGCTAGAGATCACATGGGCCAACTTACCTTGGAAGAACATTCAATGTGGATTTCTAAGCACACTTAAGCAAAGCAAGCACACAATAGAAGATTTATGAAGACCAAGACCAAAGAAAAGTGTAGTTATACTTAGACTTGTTGTACATCCTTTCTCTTTGGATTTCAAAGTCAAGGTAAGCTTTTCAAAATATGTTTTCAAAAAGACTAACACTCCCCGTATTAAACTTAATTGGTTAAGTGAATGTTTGTGTGGTGGACCAACATGTTTGGACCCCCATAACATTCCAATTTATCATATAAATATGAGTTCTAAAAGCCCAAAAGAAATCAGCAACAAAAAACTGGAAATATGTTGTTTATAGGCTTCTCGGAACTCCGAGATTTTTCTCGGAGCTCCGAGCTCGGAAATCCTAGATTTGTCTCGTACTCCGAGAAATGGTCCATGGATTAAATCTATTCTCTGGCCATTTTCTCGGAGCTCCGAGAATGGTTCTCGGAACTCCGAGAACGTCGCGACAACAAAGAAAATAGCCATTGTGTTTCAAACGGATAATTGATTTTTGGGGTGTTTTTGTTACCTCCACCCCCAAACTGTCATATATTGATGTGGGCTTATAATACACATGTAACTCTCTTGAATGATTTACCAACTATCCTAAGCATTCAAAAATACTTGGAAACCCTTTTGGCTTAAGATTTTTTTCTTCTCCACCAAACTTGCCTCGCACTTGCAAATCTTTTGAGTTTGGACTTAGGTTTTCTACTTGTTATCTTGGAGAGCATTCAAGGGGACTTCATTATGCATCGACCTCTAGAGGAAGGCATAGCAGTCTTCTTTCTATTCATTGTAAATGTGGTTAGGGCATCCTATTCTTAATACCCTAGGGAGAAGCGCTTAGAACTCTGCGAAGAAGGAGAGTCGATGTAAAGGTTGCAAGGGGATCCTCATTTAATACCCTTGGGATTGTAATCGCCTCGGAGCCGGGTATCGTGGAGGTCTCATATAGTGAAAATCCTTTAGGACGATCTCAAGAAGAGTGGAGTAGGGCTTTGCCCGAACTACTATACATTGGTGTGTTCTTTTCTCTTCTTTGCACATTCTTTGTTTTGAGTTTTGGTTGTGCATTGTGTAGTTTGATACTTCTTGAGCTAACAAAAAACTAAGCAAGAAAAGATAATTTGAATTAGGTTTAATATTTGAATTAAAATGAGATAAATTTTTGAGAAAATCAATTCACCCCCCTCTTGGTTCCCTAGACCTTAATTTCATATGATATAATCCCCTCTCCCTTATTTTTACTTTCTGTACAATCATTTTTCGTTTGATTTAAGTTAACCTTATCGTGAGTAGTTGCGAGTTCCATTTGAGCCGTAAACAACTTATAACACCAATCAGGTTAATTATCGTTTATTTTTGTTTTCTTTGGTAAATTCATTCCATTTACATTCGGAATTAAGCACAATCTAACAAGGGAAATAAGATCAAACCTTTTATTTTAAATCCTTCCAAAATGCCAATCTAAGTTAAGAGACCGGATTAAGCCGGTGTAAATACCCCCATTTTGTTGCACTTTGAAAAGTAAATGATTTAGTAGTTTCATTGAGTTTTGAGTCGGTTTTCCGCGTTAGGTCAAGCGTTCTTGCATTTTAGGTGTTTTGAAGTTGATTCGTAATCCTGAAGGTTTACAGGGGGTTCCGTTGATCTTTGAAAAATAAGAATTCGAGTTTCCAATCAAGTGAAAAAACCTGCTATTTTTAGAATTTCTTAGGATTTTCCCCATTTTGAGCATCTTGGGGGTATGTTGGTCATTTCTGATGTGTCTGAGATTATCCTGAAGGTATGACTGACGAGTCCTAGTTGATTCCAAGTATTTGAGAAAACCTGCTATTTTTAGAATCTCTCAGGGTTTTCCTCATTTTTATCATCTTAGGGATAATTTGGTCATTTCCAATAAATCCAAGATCATCTCGAGAGTATGGCTGAGAAGTCATTTCATAAACTTTGGGAGACCTGCTAAATTTAGATTTTTTAGTGTTTCTCCTATTTTTTGCACTTCAGGGGTATTTCGGCATTTTCCAGTATGATTCATTTGATCCCTACATCGTGTTTGAGAAATCTCGAGTCGTTTCATGAATTTTAGGAAACCTGCTATTTTTTAAATTTCTCAGGGTTTTCCTTATTTTTTAGCAAATTTTGCACCTCGAGGGTAATTTGGTCATTTCCAATGTGTTTCATTTGATCTCTAGAATGTGTCTAAGGAGTCATGAGTCATTTCGTGAATTTTGGAAAACCTGTTAAATTTGGAATTTCTCAAGGGTTTCCACTTGATTTGAAAATTTCATGTGTCGAGGGCATTTTGGGCATCTTTAGGAGATTCCAAGTGATCATGTTTGATATTACCCACCAAAAGAAGCAAACTAAAAAACTTTTTATTTTTTGGGTTTGACCATGAAGACTTTCTATTTTTAACTTTCCCCTTTGAGGGCAATCCTATTTAAGGTCATTTTAGTCGCCTTTGGGTGTGTAATGATCAAACAGGGGCATTTTGGTCCTAAAAATTATTTTTTCGACCATATGTCGAGGGTGTAGAATTGAAAAATTAATAGTAAATCATAATAAAAATCAATAATTTTTTTACAGTCAGCTTATTTTATGATCCTAATGTTACTGTAAAATTTTAAACTTAATTTGAATAGATTTGCTATGTGTTGCTTTATAAATCACCAATCTGGCCTCAAATTGATAAAATCCTTTAAAAATTGATTTTAATTCATGAAAATTTTCAAAACATCTAAACTTTTTAGTAAGAATGTAATTCTTAAACCATTTAAACAGAAGTCATAGATGTTAGTAGTTTTCTTTGGAATTTAGAGTATTAGGTTATTCTAAGTGCAAAGGTTGAATTCATAATCATTTATTAATTGCATCCATCTTGTATAGTCTAGGCATCTAAACTATAGCATGTTGTTGGCTTCTAGGTCTTCTGTCCACGGAAATCCTGAAAACATGCCGGCAACAAGGTGTTATAATTTATATGCTAAATTGTATAAGAGTGGAAAGCACAATTCCCTTCCATGAAGGCAACCTATGCATAAGAATATGTCAACCCTTAGAGCCTTAGGTTTCCCTTAAATTTTAGATATTAAAAACCCCTTTAAAAATAAAAAAAAAATCAGCAACTTAACAAATTAAGTTCATTTGATCCATGCTTCTGGAACTGTTGGATAACGGTATCACCTCGTAGGAACAATTAGAGTTGATTAAGAACACTTACGTTACGTTGTGTTCTAGGTTTTAGGTTGTCCTAGAGTTAGGAGTCCGCCTCATCACGACCGTTTGCTATGGATAGCAACTGTGTCTTAGATCTAGTTACACTAGTTAACTCATATCCTTATAGGACAAGCCTAGTTAACCTAAGATGTAGGTTCACCTGCATTAATTTAAGGAACGTTTTGCACTTAGATAGGACCATATAGCATCTTAGATGAAGTCCTAGGATAATAAAATATATTCAACTTGAACTAAATAATCTCTCTTAAACTGTTGAAACAGTCAATTCAGTCTAGATCCGTGTCCTAGATGTCTTAGGCATGTATCTTAGTTTAGGTCACCGACTATGATCGACTCTGATTCCAGTGAGGCTTGGATACGTAGGCAGCTTTGGATTCTTTGAATGGCATACCAAGCACGAGTCGACCCACCACAAATGGTGGGATTTTGTAGGTTAATTTTAACTAGTTTAATTAATTAAAATATATAAGATTTCCCACAAATTAGAATTTTAGGAGAACATTCACTTAGATTGAATCCAAACAAATCAAAAAAATCAAGATACACATTTAGGAATTACATTGAAATTAGATTTTATGATGCATGTCACATAGTTCGCACATTAAAAGAGTTTAAATGAGCTATTTAAAAGAAATTCAAGCGAGTTAACTTTTGGAATTGAAGACCGGATTATCGGGCAAGAATGGTGCATGTGGTGGTAATTCTCCATACCTTCCATTCTCGTAATCAGGTACGAATCTAGACTTCTGGGACTGCAGATCATTGGAGTGTCACTTATGGGTCCTAGGTCCCTTACCTAGGTGGCGACTCTAGTCATTCTCTTTTGCGTGAAATTCGGATTGCTTTAGTGATCCCAAATTCACAGAAAAGATGAATTAAATCAATAACAAAAAGCACACGCCATTCGTGTGGGTACGAGAGACCAAGAGAGGGAGGCGGGTCGTGCCCCTCTTACGGGATCGGGTCTCAGAGACTAGCGACTCTGCTGGGGACCACCTAACTTCATTAAAATTTTAAAGGATAACTCATTTGATTTTATATTAATTTGCTCATGAAAACTCTATCTTATATCTTATATGCTTAATAGATTAGTTTGTCTGTTTTTCTTTATTTTCTCATCACTTTATACTGCAAACTTAATCTAACAAAATCTGAAGGCATCTTAGATTGCGCAAACTTTTTGCACACACTTACATCACTCGCATCCAAATCATGCATCTCACATACACACGTCCTATTTAGGAACCCAGAGTGTTATCTAGCATAGTTGACTGAGATTTCATCACTTGGTGCCTTTGTGTTAGAGACGCATTCTTGTAGACACCCCATTTTGACCGGACCCTAATAACCTTGGTTTGATTAAAACCATAGTAAACTAGTGTTTTAGTGTCCCATATTGTACTTTAGAGTAGCTTAGGATCTCATTTAGGTCCCTTTAAAATTTCGTCGAAATCCACCAAGAAATGGCAAATAAGACGAGCGTAGTTAGAATAGTAGTGTTGAAGAGGGGAATGTATTATCCAGGCTAGGGGGTTGTCTGGAAGAAATGAAATGTGAGTAATTTGCAGTGAAAGGGTTGTCCTGGGGCAACTAAAGGACCTGGGTTTATTTTCTAAATTTTCATTAAACACTTTTCTTGCAAACCGCCCAACCCATTCAAAACCAAGTTAAAATGTACTCAAAGGGGGTTATTAGACAACTTAAGGGACGACAAATTAGGGGATTTTTCTCTAAATAGAGGGCAAAGACCCTCATTTTTGCTAATCTAGGGTTTCCCTAATTTCTAACAAGAGAGAGAGAGAGAGAGAGAGAGAGAGAGAGAGAGAGAGAGAGAGAGAGAGGAAAAGAAAAGGGTTTTTCATCTTCTCTGATTCAATTCTTGCCAGATCTTGGTCAATTTGGCCAGATTTTTCATCTTGTTCACTTTGAAATTTTTGTTTTTCTTCCTCTGATCTTAGTTCAAGCTCTGTAGAAATCTCAATAGTCATAAAAACCTTTTTGCCTTATATGAAACCCTAGTTTTACACAGTTGAAGTTTAAACCTACGCCTTTACTCCATAGATTGAGAAATTTTGGATCTAAAATTGACTGTCTTTAATCATTAGCTTTGCGGTTTTAATAATCTTTGTTATCATCGACAAAATCTCTGGGGATTCAGCAAGATCAATAGTTTTTTGGAGCATTTTGAAGCAATTTTAAAAAAATAAAGAAGAAAGAAATAGTGCAGAGGAAGAAATTTTCATAGTTTTCTTCTCCGGCTAAAATCTCCGGCAAAACATTACCTTTTCTGGTTTATTCTCCAAAGTTCTGGTTGATTCCTTTCATTTCTATCATCTGGTCCAAGATCTGAATCAAAAAATTCTAGTCTGGAATTTTGCCTCATCAAGCTCCGATCAAATCCGCATTATTAGCAAGCCTGCAATTATCTTAAAGATAATAAAAGATTAAAATAGCATAGTCTCATTCAAGGTACTTTCACCTCTATTTTCTTTGATTAAAATGTTGGAATGAAATGAGAATTTATGTGTTTTATATGTTTTGAAAAGTGGATACAAACGTATGAATTCAAACAATTGTTTTTTTATGTCTGTGCTGTAAACTAATTCACATATGTATTCCTATGTTTTTTTTTTGGATTTATTAGCATTTAGCACTAATTTGTGGCTGATTTTTTACTTGAAAGAAAAGAGGGCTGGAATATGATTTTCTTTGATGTATGATTATCATTATAAGTTGATTGTTAGCTACTAGATATTTATCTTAATGTTTTTAGTTTATGACAAAATGCGTTAAGTCAAATTGTGTTGTTTTAATCTGTTAGTTGCCATGACTTGGACTTGATGAACCTTGTTGATTTGTTTGTATAGTTTGAGTTTTGAAAAATGGATCTAGAACAGTTCGATGTATGATTAGATCATTTTTCTTTTCGGATGAGTTCATATGTTTCATTTGTGTAGTTTGAGTTTAAAAAAATATGATTTTAGCACAATTTATCATATTTCCTGTCCAATTCTTTGTATAAGAGTGAATAGGTTGAGGTAATTTTGTTATTACAGGGAATATGTTAAAGGAAATACATGTTCAACTTGTGTCTATAAGAGTGTGAATGTGTGTATACGTGTGTATATGCATG
The DNA here is from genome assembly GCF_043159265.1 of Tasmannia lanceolata. Taxonomy (NCBI): domain Eukaryota; kingdom Viridiplantae; phylum Streptophyta; class Magnoliopsida; order Canellales; family Winteraceae; genus Tasmannia; species Tasmannia lanceolata. Next base: position 41,025,582 of record NW_027518714.1, read on the forward strand.
AGTATATGCTTGTAGATGTATGTGTATGAGTATGTATATACACGTGTGTGTGTGTGTGTCAGTGAGAATGTATGTGTGTATATAAGTGTGTTTTTGTGTGTATGTGTGTGTGTGTGTGTGTTTGAGAATACCTCATGTTCTCGAGTCATTATTCTTGTTGTATGCCTAGCACTTAGGCTATGTCCTTTAGAAAGAGAGCATGCATATCCCCAAATCATAACTTCATGTCCTCATCATGAGTAAAAGGAAATGTAATGTTTTTCCAAAGTTTTTTTTTTTAAAAAGGGTTTGTTGCATATATTTCAGTAAAAATTTTTAGCTTCATATAGATATCATTTTCAATTGAATCAATGTAATGGTTACATTCTCTAGATGAGCAGGTGTATGATTTTTTTTTTTTAAAAAATGTTATATATGTTCATATTTCTTTAGTTGTTAGTTACTTATATGATGGCTTTGGTTATAACGCTATATATATTCATCTCATTATTTGCATGAGGTTCACAGGTCAGTTTGGACAATTGCACTATACACATGCTGTTTGTTACTTGTACAATAATCCGCTTGTTCTAAAATTGCCATGCACATGGTTTCACCATACAAAAGTAATATGACTAAAATAGATGCTTGTATGTTTAATATTTTTTGCTGAATGCCTTTTGTTTAATTTCTTAAATTAAGTAGAGGTGTTAATATTATTTTAGTTGAGAATGGCAGTCATAGTATAGGTGTGTATACTCCTTTCTTTAATTTTGTGTTAATAAGCTTGAAAGTGTAGTTCAAGCCTTTGCATGAGCCTATGATTACAAGGTTGTAGTGATCATGGTCAAAAGTTTGAGATAAGCTAGGTTTAAAAAATAGTGTTCACTAGTAAGACTCTTATTAATGTTGACATCATTTTTTTTTATGGCATAAGCTTAGCTTGTTATTGGTAGCCCTTATCATTTGTCCAAGAATTAAACAACTGAACTACCATAGGTTTTTATGACAAATCAATTATAAGCAACTGACCCCCCCTCTATTTAAAAAAAAAAATGTTTTCTCATATGCACAAAATAATTTTGTGTAAATGTACAAATATACCAGTACAATGTTTCATCAATAAGAAAATGAAAAGCTACTTTAAAACATCACCATACTTCAAAAATAAAATGATAGTTACTACTGACATGACTATGCTTCGATCAACAAAATAAGGGCTAACAATAACATCTCTATTTTAATGTTGACATCAGTTGCTTATAATTGATTTGTCATAAAAACCTATGGTAGTTCAGTTGTTTAATTCTTGCTTTGAGCTTAGAATTTTAGTTCATTATCTGTTTAGTATCATGTGGGAATTAGTCTCAATTTATGCTTAAGTCATAGCAGATTCTCCAATTAGTTCTGTTTGTGTTGATGGTCAGTTGTTGTAGCTTAAAATGTTCATAACAGAAGTCCTTCCATACATGCTAGTAATTTCATGTTGTGGTAAAACTTTCAAAGACCTAGCTGAATTGCTATCAGTACATGCATGATGGATTTTTCATCTTTAATTTTATGCGTCTCAATTTAATGTATTGCTTTCCCTCCTGTATGCCTATTATTGTATATGCCATTTAAAATACTGAATTACAACTGATAAGATAGGTAAAGTATTTTGAATACTGCTATTATTATTCATATGTTTTGATTCTTTATTGGTTATAGATCTTCAGTTTGAGTTTAAATAAGTACAAGGGTTAAAGAATGGCTTATAAAAGATTTCAATTGGAAGTTCATTTGAATTGCTATGGATGTTGTTATTAGAGGAAATAGTTTGTTTAATCTGAGATTACCTTATCTTCTATTATTCGAATGGCTTGCAAGAATCCCCAAGGGAGTTGCAGGAAATTTTTAGCAGACTTTTTAGAAATTAAAGACCAGTTGGTACAGTTGTGGAAACAAAGTCATGTTAATTTCATTTTTTCAGGGGTTGTTATAAGAGGTTTCATAACTATTACATATTGATGAATTCTTATAAGCCCGTTTAAAAAGAGAGAAAAGAACAGATTGAGTTTGTTCTAATATGGAGGTATAATATTGTAAATGTCAATGGTTTACCTTGTCCTTCTGTTTAGATGCTCTGCTCACACTTCTAGTTGGGGTTTTTACTCATGATATTCTCATCTTAGTATTAAGACTTTGAATGTAACAGTAGACAATTGAACCTACTTAATGTAGCAACTCATTTGTCGAGCATGCCTTACCATTATTATTTCATAACATGAGTATGCATGAAAGTGTGTTGTAGTGATGTGAAGTCTCTTTATGGTATACTAGTATAGAAATATGGTCAAATTATTGAACATTCATTAGCTTTATGGATGGTTTATGTACAGGTTGCTTCATTTACATATTCAGTAATATTCAATCAGATGAATACGTAATAGTATCAACAGTAGGTTTGGTTGAAAATGGCAGTGTAGATAATGACTGTAGAACGTTAGGCTTAGTACTATATTATGATCTTGTTAAGATCATTTTTCTGTTTGAAGTATCTTTATTTGTTCTCATAATCGATAGGTCATCTTATCATTGTCATATTCTTGTTAATTTATAAGGATAAATTTACACTCATTTTTTTAATAACAATACCATAACTTTTTTTTTCTCTGCCTTGAGGTGTCTTCAGGATAAGAGATCATTCTTTTACAGCCGTATTTTTAGTGTTTTAAATTTTCATTGGTTTTTATGTTATATCCCTTAGTTAGAAATCTATTCCCTACCAAGGGCGATGAAGGCGTTAGCCCAAGTCCATCCTTATAGGACTTGCTCGGTCCTAGTAGCCATCCCCCCTTTATTTTGTAGACTTTTCTTAGTCTTTTAGACACCTTTAGATATTAGTAGCCTTCTCATTGCAAGGGCAATGAAAGATTCATCTAGAGCCCTCACTAGGAGACACGCTATGTCTCATTAGGCCATGCTCCTTTGGAGACAAGCCTTGTTGTTTAGAGCCTACCCTTTGGGAGTTTACCTTATCCTCATTTATAGAACCATTTCCAAGTTGTATCCTAACTTATACCCCCTACTAGTTCGAGACCGACTTGGTCTATTAGTTGCCTTAGCCCTACTCATTCATTGCAAGAGCAATGATAAGGATACTTAGAGCCCACCTTTGTATATAGGAGACATGTCCAGTCTCATATACATCCCCTCATAAAGTGTTAGATGTGCTTTGACGTACTTGCATCCTTTTTAGTATTAATTATTTAGGAGTCTATTTCATAGACTGTTAGCTTGTCCTATGGCTTAGGAGTTAGTCCTTTATAGTCGTTGTCTACTTCTTTGTTATTAGAGCCTTGCTGGCTTAGGACCTTAGATCATTTCTCACTGTTCTTAGGACACTAGTTTACTTGTTGTGGATCGTCTCTTTGAGACACTAGTTGCTTGTTTGGGGTTTCCCCTTTAGATATAGGGCTTTGCCCTAGTTTGTGGTTGTGTTTGCGTGTTCCCTTTAAGAGTGAAAACATTTAAAGGTCCAAAAATATTAAAAAATTTTAAAATCCAAAACATATTGGAAGACTTTTAAACTCTAAAAACATTTGAAAATCAAAAACATTTGAAGACTTTAAAAAATCTAAAGTGTTGAGTTTATGAGTGTAGTTAGGAAGTTTGTTTCCGAACTATGTTGGCTTGATCCTCTTCACGAGGTACGTAGTGCAGCTAGGGATCTTTATCCCAAGTCCAGCCAAACTTTGTAAATAAATCATTTAAATTCTTTAAAAAGCACAAAAATCTTTAAAATCTTGTTTTTCAAAAGATCTTCCTCTAGAATTAGGAGTTTGTCCTAGATTGAGAGTTTTAGATATAGGAGTTTGTCTTTGATGTGTAGTGTGTTTTGTTTGTGTTTGTGTTAGAGTTAGGAGTTTGTCTAGCTAGAAATGCCTCCGTCCGGTCAGTTGGCGATTCACATCGCCGACTGATGACTAGGTCTAGGATGCGTTAGTGATCACATTATTTTTCTTAGGACACGCAGCCTAGTTACACATATGTTGTAGGAACCACCTGCATTAGCTTAGGGCTAACCTACATTTAGTTAGGGCATATAGGGTTCCTAAAATCCACAATCCACTAGAATTTAAATAATTGCACAAGAAGCTTTAATAACTAGTCCGGTTTTTTAGGTCGAGTCTAGGATAGAGGTCTAGATGTCTTAGACATCATAGCTTAGAATAGGTGCGAAGAACTACGTTGCTTTGATTCTCGTGGAGGCGGGGATACATAGGCGGCTCGAATGAATACCAGACCATCTGAAGAATCGGGCAAAAACGTTTAGAGTTTAGGGTTTGTTGTTAGCATTTTAGGGTTTAAGTATGTTATTTTGTATTATTTTTTGCATAGGTACATGCTAGTGTGTTTACTCTTTTCTTCTGGTTATCTTTATTTTTACACAGCCTCTGTGTTTACATACGCTTAGCTGTAGTGTTGAGGTATTTTCTCTATTGCTCTTTACCTGTTTAGATGTAATGATCTTATTCTTTACTGCTTTCTTTATTGCTATTTTACATGTTTAGTTGTAGCTCTTTACTGTTTTCTTTATTGTCATATCGCATGCTTAGCTGTAGTCTCTTTACTACTTTTCAGTTTTTTATTCTTGATTATATTGCTTAGCTGTAGTTCTTTCATTGTTTTATTATTTTTTTTAGCCTATCATATTTGTTATATACTACTTAGTTATAGCTGTGCATGCGTTTGTTACTGTTTTCTTAGATGTGATGATTAAGGATTAGATGTGTTGAGTTAGGATTTGGATGTTTGTTTTCTTTTACCCATCCCCGGGTCATGCATGTTTAGGTAGACGTCCTTCTAGGGGATATTTGTTCCCATTTCACATTATTTTTTCCCAAAACTCTTCATAGTTAATAATAAATGGCATAGGAGACCAAGTGCTTACACTCGGACGAATTGGGGGTGCTCTTCAGACCTTCTCCATTAGTAATCAGGCATGGACCCATATATATTTCTGGTTATCCATTGTACAGAGGATTTTATTTTTTGGGTTCCATGGTCGTATACCATGGATGGCGACTCTGAGTTTGTTTAGATACGTCTCGAATTTGGACTTGTTCCGGAATCGAGAGGTATATCATTTATGTCACCACTCGTGCTATGCTATGAGGGTGGCATCTGTTTTGAGGGTTCCTTGGTAGAGCTCTCTTTCATGTGGATGATCTAGAGGATGTGGGGGCTAGTCCCCTATCTCTCTCGGATCGGGGTCCACAATTCTACTCTTAGCCTAGTACCTTTATGGTGCGTAAACGGATCTACTTGTTTAAGTACTGATATGCCGGACACTGGCACAGTATATCGAACACGGATTCATGCTAAGGGAACTCTTGGCCTTCCCCCTGGATTACCCCACACTTGCATATAGTACGAACATGCGTGCATCACGTGTGTGAGCCTATATTAGGATATCCTACCCATTTGTGTCTAGATTAGGCCATAGTCCATCTTTCAATGGCTACGATCGGTTTTAAGTACACAAATAAAGTCAGGAGTCGAGATCCTTTCTCCACTCCGCTAGATTTGGATTATGATTGATGCCTTCAGGTAACACCAATAAGATGTAAGAAGATTAAAAGCTTTCCCTTTGGGATTAGGATATAAATTTCATCTTTCCTAAGATCTCATAGGATTAGTTCCTTCTTAATCTACCCGTTGAGTCCAATCTTAAGCAATTTCGCTTAATCTTTTGATCATGCTTCTATCGTTTTTCTCTTATGAAATTCAATCATGTCTTCATTCCTTCTATTAATTAGCAGGAAGTGTGTCTAGATCCTATAATTATGTAATCCTGATCCTCCTTTTGAAATGATCTGATCTTTCTTGTATGCTTGTCTCTTCTTACTCAAGGGGTGACCTTTTTCAAGATTACTTTACTAAACTCCTCAGAGTTTATTCTCATGATCCTTAAACTATGGGCATTCCCCAGCACGGTTGTGCCATCATTGTTATGTCTCAGTCATTAGGGTTTCATTCTATCATCCCAATTGCTTGCTTAGCCCATAATCATCTTACAGTCATTGAATAGAAAGCACTCCTTGAATGTCAAGCTTACGCCTCGTGTTCATTGTTTCTATTTCAAGAAGTTGACACCATAGATTAACCCACTTCTGGGGTTCGAATTTCTTCACAGCTGGAGAGAAGATCTGTTTCTCCACCGCCCTCTGTGATAACCCCAGCATCTTCACCTTCTTTTCTGTCCCCACCAGTGGCAGAGAACTCAGATAACCCTTCACTCATTTCCATTACTGATACTCTTGCATTGGTTCTCAAAGCAATTGCAAGAGCTTAAAGAAGATAATCAATACATCGAGGCTAAACTGCATGAGAAATTTGGTTCAACCGTTGTTACTTCTAAAGACAAAGGTCCTAGCTTCCTCGATACATTGGAGCCATCACAAAATCCAATGGCTATGAGAATGTGAGAGATGATTATGAATCTCTCTAGACAAATGGCCTCGCTAACACAAGAATTTCATCCAATGAAGCAGGAAACGCAGACGAATTATTCCCAATCTCAGGACTCCGACCACCAGGGTGATAGAGCACAAAGTTTTGTTATATGGAGCTCGGTCGGTCAAAGGTCAAAAGAACCTCTCAGGCCTCTAACTCATGAACATGACCACAGAGAATCATTCAAAAAACCAAGAAGGGAATTCATCAACCTCTCCAAACCAGATCCGATAATTGAACTCAGTAGTAGCAGCAGCAGTGGCAGTGATTCAGATGACAAAGGAAAATTGGATGTAGTGTTGCTAGATGGATTCCTCGATCCTTGTCATCAGAAGAACCAATGAAATATTATTAGAATCATCAATGCGTTGTAAACGCTGCAAGCCTTACCTCCACGGGTCAAAAAATCAAAGAGGTCGCAGCATATGGGGCGCAGCATATGGGGCTTATACCAAAGGCGATTTTGCTTCAAAACATATCAAGGAGCCTACACCAGCTCAGATTCTCAAAATAAGTGATATATCGAGTACTAACCAATCGCAAAACCCGATGGTATTCAAATACGATCAGTCAGGGGCTACACCTAAGCAAAAGCTCAATAAGGAATTTACCCCTCTCCAGTTTCCACCGTCTGTCATATTACAACGAGAATTGGCTTTAGGCAATATTTATTTACCTCCCATTAAACGTCCTCATAATCCACTCCCCAAGACATGGAGGGCGCAGGATTACTGTGATATTCACTGAGGACAGGGGCATAGCACTGATCAATGCATAACTTTGAGGCATGTAATTCAAAAATTGGTTGATGAACGTAGGCTAGCATGCCAACAAGCGCCGAATATTTTAGATAATCCCATGCAGAACCATGTCGTGTCGCCTACCAATCTCAATGCTTAGAAGGCCCTATATTTGAGAAGCACCGGTCCAGGTGCTGTGAAGAAGAATCAGAAGTTGAGAATACTAGACATGAATCAACTTTCGTCAGGCCTCCAAAGCCAGACAGTTGCAGCAGTTGCAATTTTAGTCCTTCACTCTTTTATTAAGTCGAGTCATCATGGTTAGTCTAGTTATTGAGTCAAGTCTTACAATTCTACAGTTCGAGGTCAATGCCTAGTCCAGGCAAGTTGTCTTTTGCTTTTCCTTTCATTTTGAGAGTTGTGAATTCTGAGCATGTTCAGGGTAGGTCATTTGATGTAATAGCCTTTCTTTAAATAAAATTTCAGTACCAATAGCTCCTTTGTGTTTATTTCTCAAGTATGCTTCTGATCTTGATAACAATAACAATAAGACTCCCTCCTCAAATGAGGAAGAAATTGATGAAACTCCACTTGATTCACAGCAATTGCTTGAACAAAAGGAGGAGCGTCGATCCCAACCTTTCAAGGAAGAAATTAAAATGATAAGCATTGGCACTAAAACTTTAATCCAGTAAATGCCAATTGGAAATGCATTACCCCCCAAAAGAGCGCAAATAATTAATAAAATTATTTCGAGGATAACAGGATTGTCTAGAAGCGCTATAACCGATACCAAGTGCAAGACATAGATAGAAAGCTAACGAGAATGAAGGAAGTGAGACATATGCTATACAAGGGACATGGATTGGAAACAACTTTCATATCTCTAGTCAATGACCTTGGTTGCCAAATTCATAATATGAAGCCGACAAATTCAAGATAGAAAAGTTCAGAGCAAGTATTGAAAAGCGATCGTCAAATATCAAGAGTTAGTGATTCATGGATGAAGGATGATAGAGAAAGAGTTCGCTCCATCAAAGTCAAAAAGCATATATCAGAATCTTGAAAGAAGAAGACCCATTATCTCTTACCTGAAAATGTCGTCAAACTCTGTGAAAAAAAAAAACAAAGAGAATTTATCAACCTAGATCAACTTCAAACCTGAACATTGGAAGGCCTCTTTCAGCCGAACAAATCTCAAACTCATGACCCAGTGTGAAAAAAATACTCTTTTTGTAAACCCCTTTGAGCCTGAATAATATTTTCTTTGAAAACCCATTATACTAGGGGCATCCACCCTGAACTACGCAAGACCTGATCCCTACACTGGAGGTACGTAGGCAGCCCGGTCAAGCCGAGTTCGGTCGTTTCAAAAGAAATAATTCAATCGTTCAAAAAGAAAAAGAAAAAGTCTATCAATCAGAGAAAAAGAAATCAATCGAAAAAACAAGAGTGAAAAAAAATCAATCGAAAATGAGAGAAAAAATATAGTAAAAAAAAAGAGAAAAGAAAATTCAATCTACCTTCAAACTAGGGGCATTCGCCCTAAACTACGCGCGATCTGATTCCTACACTGGGATACGTAGGCAACCTGTTTACAGGTTCGGTCGAAATCTTTGCAAAGCCAAAGCTGAAGAAGAAACAAAGAAAATAACGGAGTTTGAAGATCTACCAGACTAAAAACCTGAAAGGGCGGTCTAGGCAAAATTTAATATCATTCCCTGCTAAGTTGAAAATCTGAAAGGCCGGCTTAGGCTAAAGTTAAGAAGATAGCCTGCTGAGTTGAAAATCCAAAAGGGCGACTCAGGCAAAGGTTAAGGCTAACACGGTCCGCCAAGTTAAAAACCCTGAAGAGGTGACTTGGTCACGGTAAGAGAATCATTATGCGAAGGCTACAACCAGTATCAAGACTGAAGATTGAAAGGAAGTTCAAGCGAGTTCACGTTACGTCCTAGAAACTGGGGACATTGAAACCAAGCAATCCTAGGAATGCTAATCAAATCCTTGAGGCTTTACCGTTTTAAGGAAGAAGTCCAGTGTTTATCAATTGAGAAACTACTCTTTGAAAGGATAGACTTACAAAATAAAATGTTAACTAAATCAAAAGCATCACTATGTTTGTCAGTATATTTAGTTAATCTTTGTTACTCTAAGATTCATCTTTTCAGAGTTCCTCAGTCCTTTGAATAGTGTCTTTTACCCCAATTTCCTCTTTAAGAAGAGTCAATCGCCGTCCTTGTGTCCAAATGACGCAACTATCTCGGAGAAAGAGGCCCGGTGTCGTCAGTTCCCTACGATGGTACCCGAGCCAAGTTAATCCTGAATGATAGACTTCGAGAATCTAGTCAAAGAGCTTCATTCCAAAGAAGATCAACTCAGAAGCATTCAGAAGTAGAAACATCAGAAAGTGCAGTTTATATAAGAAGACCATGGCCCAGAAAGGCACCTAAAAGCTTACAAGAGCCTTGGATGCAATTGTGGTTGAGCCAGATTCTCAGAAAGATGAACCATTAAAATTCTGAATTTTCTTCCAGTTAGTTGAATACTATCTTGGTCAAGAAATGTTTATCTAAACACCTGTCAAAGGAAAAATTCCACTTTCCAATTTCAATATCCAAGAGAGCCATTATTCTAGGTTACAATATCCGGGTATTTAGATCAAGGTTTCAGTTATCAAAATCCCCAGCAGAAAATACTAACAGTCTCTTTGCAAAAAAAAAAAAAATCTTGTCGAAGCTTCCTGAAGGCGTTCCTAAACCATTCTCGTTAGTCATACTTCATGGTTCTTAAGGTTTATTGTCTCGTCACCCCTCGAAGTCCTAGTGTCAATGTCTTCATCGGGCACGATCTTTATCGTCCCCGATTTCATCCTTCACTAGTTTCAAGAAACTAAAGTTCATCAAATTCAACTTCGCATCAAATTCAAGTTCATGAAAAAACTCCAAATTCTTCATTATCGAATTCATCAATTCATCTCAACCGAAGTTGTCTCATTTTTCGAGTCCATTTGTGAATGGCCTCGTATCCTCTTTAAGCCCGTTTGTGAACGGTTTCTCATTTTCCGAGTCCATTTGTGAATGGTCTCGTATCCTCATTGAGCCCGTTTGTGAATGATGTCTCATTTTCTGAGTCTCTCTTTTCGGAAAAGGCTGACTTGATTTGAGCGGAGCTCGGGTACTGTGACCATAACAATGGTCATGATAAGAATATCTTCGTACCAGAAGATGGGTTTATTTGGGCAGAGCTCCGCCGCTTTTGACCATAACAGAGGTCGGGGAAGATCTATCTCTATGTAGAGAGATAGATTAAAAAGGAAATTTTGACCTTGATGGTTGGGACAAATCTATGGATAGACTTATTCAGGCAGAGCTTTGCCGTCTTGACCATAATGATGGTCAGGACAGGGCTAGACTCGAAAAGCAATAGAGCCTAATAAGGCTGAGATCAAGACGGTCTGGACAATTCTACCCCTATGTGAAGGGACAGATTTATTTGAGCAGAGCTCCGCCATTTTGACCATAATGATGGTCAGGACGGGTCTAAACTCAGTAAATAGTAGAGCCTAATGAGGCTGTGACCGGGTTGGTCAGGATTGGAAGATGATTGAGGGGTTGCAATAACCTTTAAAAGATGGTACCAGAATGAGGGTCTTTTGGATAAGCGTGTTAACCGTAAGAGGAACATTCCTCCAGGGTACAATAGTTGCTTATCCAAGGAATGTGATAATATGGGTTTGCAAATACGACTCTGGACAAAACTAAAGGTTAGGAAATAACCTCTAATCTGAGCTGCGACCGTTTGCGCATCGGGCTAGGGTAATGACATCCCTAACAAGAAATGGCAACCCGGGGACACCTTTCTAGATTCGTTCGACATGCCCGAGATGGGCAAAAGGTTTAGTGTAATCCTATTTTGGAAGACGTTCACATCTCTCGAGAGTAACTGGTAGGCTTTGCCACTCTAAGCTCAGCATGCCATATGCGAGCATGGTAACATCTACGTGCCTATGCTGGGCTTATGCATTGTGATGAAGGCTTGAAGGTTCCTCTTGCCGAAGTGATTAAACAACCCTTGCCATGTGTGCCCCAGCGCGGCGGGAAGTTTAATACATCATCGTTTTAATGCCACCACAAGGGCGACGTGCAAAGAGGTGGTGCTTTCACATCAAATGGAGGCGAGACCAGCGGCACTCGGGTGATGAAATCCCAAATGTTACTGAATTCGTTCCAAGTGCTAGTCACTCCCGAGGGTAATAGGTATGCAAATGGGTGATGAAATCCCAAATGGTGTGTGCGTGTTTGCAAAAAATAAATGGGCAAACCAAGGTGTCTCCCATGGCATTTTTGCGCAATTGGCGGCTGCGGTAATTTTGAGCATTGGCTCTTGCAATCCCTGTAGAACAAGCATATGATACTGGAAAGTAAATCTAACACTTGTTTTATTTCGCACGTTAGGATGCGTCCGCAACTTGCGAAGTGTTCGCAACTTGCGGATACTCCTAAAGGCTACATCAGGTTAAGGATAACCCTAATAAAGGCGGAAAAAGCCAAGTTATTTAGTTGAATTTTTGAAAATGCCAAGTCAATTCAGAGCTATAACCTTTTTTTAAATTTTCAATAAATAAGTCTGCTGAAAGAAATTATCATGTTTTTCCCCAACAGAGTCACTAGTCTGTGGGAGCAGGTATTTTCCCTCGCGCGTAGGACGCCAGGGGATCACCAAATCGGGTTTTCTCGAGAGTGTATATTTGATCTGTGGTTTTTTGCGGACTCGGGACCGAAATTCTAACTTCGCAAGAAAGAGAAACTCAAAGTCGCCACCTAGGTCAGGCCCTAGGACCCATGCCTGTTCTTCTAAGGAAATGAGTAACAGTATTCGAATTTTGTTAGAGGATTAGTAACCAAAGGGGTTCTTTTTCTCTGAGCCTAGAACCTTATATGTTGCTCTGTTTGTTTAAGACATGGTCCTTACAGATAACTGGGTAAGGGTTATGGTTACAATCGGGGAAAAGATGTTAGGCACTCCTCTTGCCCGGACAAATCCGGTCTCTTAACTTAGATTGGCATTTTTTGAAGGATTTAACAAGGATAACTTATCTTTTTATCCTTTACTTAGGTTATACTTAATTCTAGGATGTAAATAAAGGTGAATTTACAAAAAGACCAAAAATAAGCTGTAGTTATCCTGATCGATGTCGTAAGTTGTATACAGATCTCTGAAGATCTCGCAGCTACTCACGATCAGGTTAACTTAAAACAAATGAAAAAAGACAGCGCAAAAAGAAAGGTAGAGGGATTTATAGTATAAAATCTGGGCAACGGGAGCCGAGATCTTATAATGTCACCGCCTCGTACCTTACATTGTAAAGAAAATTACAGAAAGTAAAAGAAAGGTAGAGGGATTTATATTATAAAATTCGGGCAACGGGAGCTGGGATCTTTTAATGTCACCACCTCATACCTTACTTTGTAAAGGAAATTACATAGAGTAAAAGAAAGGCAGAAGGATTTATACTATAAAATTCGGGCAACGGGAGCCGTGATCTTATATTGTCACCACCTCGTACCTTTCTTTGTAAAGAAAATTACATAAAGCGGTTAAATAAATGTAATTTTAACAAAAGCTGAGGTGGAATAGGCAGAGTAGCTGAACTATTTTTGAAAGGGAGGGTTCCAAGGCTGCGGAGATTTCAGCGGCGTAACGATGCTGTGTTGATGAAGAGACTTTGGATTTGCCGTGATTTCGGCAGAACAACGGTGCTATTTAGATAATAGGACATCGGGTTCTCCGAAATTTGGCAGCACAACAGCGCTGTGTTGGCGAAGGGGCTTCGAGTTTTGCCGAGATTCCGGCAGAAAAACGGCGCTATTTTGATAATAGGTCCTGGAGTTCTCTGAAATTCGGCAGCGCAACGGCATTGTATTGACGAAGGGGCTTCGGGTTTGCCGAGATTTCAGCAGAACAACGGCGCTATTTTGAGGATGTCACTCTGAACCTTCAGAATTTCGGCAAAATGCCGACGCCCAGTGTGAGCTATCCAGAGTTTCTCTACTTTCTCTCTTCTAGAAACAAATATACTAGGGTTTTTTAGAATTCAAAAGGGGATTTGGACTTGGCTGGCCAGAGGGGGTTGAACCAGGGGTTCGACTGAACACAAAAGGAGGGAGAGAGAGGGAAAATCAACCAAAAAAAAACTCTCCTTAACCCTTACCCCCCCCCCTTTTTATAGGTTTGGGGGGGGGGTAAAATTTGTTCATTTCGACCAAATTTTGCTAGGCGAAATTGTGATGTCAACTAGATGACATCACATTTTAAAAGGCGCGACGTTTCGTCTTTTTCTCGTCTCGATAAATGTGATTTTTGTCTTTTATGGGTGAGTTTCGAATGTTCGTAACTCCTTCGATTGAATTCCGAATCACACGCAGTCAGATCCATTGGGCTTTGTTCACTTGTTTTCCCGCTGCAGGAAAAGAATCTGACGTGGCAAAATGGAAAGGATTGGAAATGAAACTGTGATTTTCCCTCGCTTTCTCGCTGTTCACTTGCCCAGAAAGCTAGGGAAAATATGCAAGAAACTTGTTTTCTCGCTGTTCACTTGCCCAGAAAGCAAGGGAAAATATGCAGAAAATCATATTAAACATATTTTTCACCAGTTATTTTTTGCAACAGAAGCTTTCACGGAACTCCGTTGATACCCACGGAGTTCCATGAAATATTTTTTCCGACATAGCTTTCGCGGAACTCCATGGGTATCCACGGAGTTCCGTAAAAGCTTCTGCCGGAAAAAAATAGTAAAATACAATGAAAAAAAACATATTCTTGGGCATTACTTGCTATCACATAAACAACATGTACATAGTATGATCTACCAACAGAAATTAAACATAAGTTATAACATTTCCAACTAATTCATACACCAAAAATATAGATAAACATCACATAGTTCATATATAAACGATTCAACAAAAAATAGATAAACATCACATAGCCAAACGGCACATTCGGCCCAGAATGCGCCCCAAGATCTCCACTCGATCCATCTCATCCAGAGAAGGAGAGGCCTCAGCTTCCTTGTGATGCCCGTGCAGGCACACATAAGCATCAATGAGCTCACCTCTGGCAAAACCATCAATGTTCAGCACAACATCTTTGAGGTCAGGGAGGCTATGTACCTCACCAGTAGTAATTTTGGCAACATCAACCATTTTAATGCCCAGTCTGCATATAAAACCATAATGTGAGTCAACATACCTCATAAACAAGTGAAAAAATGTCTAAAATGCTAATTTCATAGGTACTAACCCCACACCAATGGCTAACCCTAAAAATTAAGGAACACTGTGGATGTCCTCTTCACGCTTGTCTTTCAAATGCTCCTCAAGGCGCTCATTATATGCATTCAAGGATGCTTCTGCCTCCTTCCTTGTGGCATAGGAGCGATAAGATGCTCCACTATACTTGTTCACTTTAAGGTGACAGTCTGCCCAACTGTCGAATATGCCCACCTGTCGTCCCTTGAAAACCACATAAAACTTATCCTTCGCCATTACCCGGTACCACAAAACAACACATACATAGTTGCAACAATAAATGATAGATAAAAAACATTTACTTAGACCCATAAAACCCATCCACCCAAAAAGAGCATTCAACAACACATACATAGTTCCATAAAACCCATCCATTAAAAAGAGATACAATGATGCACTAACAAACCCATACACCCAAAATATAGGAATAACAATTCCATCAAACCCATACTAACAAACTCATCAAACATCACATAGTTATAAGAATTCCATCAAAAGTAGGTCATATATAAACTGTTCAACGAAAATACCCAACAACCCAAAAAACCATCCAACCATAAAAGCTACTCATAACTGCATAAGCAAGCACCGCAGAATGAGCCCCAACATCTCCACTCAGTCCATCTCGTCCAGAGAAAGGAAGGCCTCAGCTTCCTTGTGATGCCCATGCAAGTAGACATAAGCATCAATGAGCTCACCTCTGGGGAGACCACCAATGTTCAGCACGGCATCTTTAAGGTCAGGGAGGTTGTGCACCTCAGCAGTAGAAATTATGGCATCAGCAACCCTATTAATGCCAGAAGACACAACCTGCAACTCTGATAGAACTGCAGCATTAGGATGCTTCTTTGACTTCTTCCCACCACTAGCAGAAGTTGGGCCCCTGATAGTAGAGGAGTCACTAAAGCCCATGCTAATATCTACGGCAGGTGTAGATGCAGAAGTTGTAGCACGAGGCAGAGTACGGAGGAAGCTGTCGTCCATACCATCGAGCCTAACCGGAAGGGTCGATGAAGAAGCACCCAGTGTGTCTTGCGTCGCGTGAGTGGGGTCCGCTCTCCTATCTATCACCTCCTCCCCATGTGTGTAATCATCATCGCAGACAACTTTCATCTCTTCGTAGAGTGGATACCGTTTCAAAAAGTACCTCTGGTGTTCTGGATGCAACTACAAAAAATAATTGTCATTGTCACGAAGAGATGATTTAAACACGTAACTTATAAATGACATGCAGCGATATACGAAAAAAAATTATTACCTTCAAGTAATCATTCTTCACTTCTTCGTCAACCGATACCTTGTAAAAGGTTTCATCCCAGCCAAAGCCACTGAGGTTAATAATGGAGCTCAGAATCCTGTTGTAGACACGCCCATTTTGCTACGCTTTGAAAAGCAAGAGATTCGAAAGTTTCATCAAGTCTTGAGTCGGTCTTCCGCATTAGATTAGGTATTCTTGCATTTTTCAGGAGTTTTGAAGTTGATTCGCAATCCTAAAAGTCTCTAGGGGGTTCCATTGGCCTCCGAAAAATGAAAATTCAAGTTTCCGATCAAGTAGGAAAACCTGCTATTTTTGAAATTTCTCAGGGTTTTCCTTATTTTTCATCAATTTTTGCACTACATGGGTATTTTGGTCATTTCCAGTGTGTCCCATTTGACCCCCAAGTTGTGTCTAAGAAATCTTGAGTGATTACATGAATTTTTAAAAAACCTTCTAAATTTAGAACTTCTCAAGGGTTTCACTTAATTTGAAAATTTTATGAGACAAGAGCATTTTGGGCATTTTCAGGGGATTCCAAGTGATCCTGTTTGATATCACCCACTAAAAGGAGCCAACTTAAAAACTTTCTATTTTAGAAGTTTGATCATGAAGACTTTTCATTTTTAACTTTCTCCTTCAAGGGCAATTCGGTTTGAGGACATTTTGGTCACTTTTTTATGTGTTGATCAAACGAGGTTATTTGGCAAAAATGATTTTTCCAAGGGGTGAATGAGGTTAGGCCATGTGTGTAGGACCCACCATGTACATCACATGGTGTGGGCCCACCATTATAAATTTTGAATTATTCTTTGAAATGGGTTGGATTTCATAAAAGATGAGAAAGAGAAAATGGCTAATATGGTCAGGTTACTAAAACGGCCATAACTTTTTAACCACGGATCCAAAAAAATTTGTAGTTGTACTTGTTCGAAACGTCTCGAGAAGCGCTATAACTTTCTAGTTTACAACGTCTCATGATTCTTCCATAAAACAAGTCACAAATGAGCTTTAAAATCAGGCAGTCATTGGGATTGGAATTCTATCCCACTAAAATTGTCATAACTCTTCAACCGATTTGCCAAATTTAAAGTGTAAATATGCATTGGAAAGGTCTTTCAAAGGGCTACAACTTTGTATTTTACGACACTTTTCCTAATTCTGCCTCTAAATAGGTCAAAAATGAGCTCCAACGTTGGGCAGTCCTTTTTGGACGGAAATATTTCATAAAAGTGTGTGTTTCCCATATGTGAAAGCTTCTAGAATAATCTTGAAAGATCTATTTTGGTATAATTAGAATGGAATTCTTGCTTAGCAAGTAATCCTAATTAGAAAACAACTCTATTTTAGAAAGTAAAGAAAAGAAAGAAGGAAAAATATTGGAAACTTACTAAATATGGAGTCCTCACAAGGAAACTTCTTATTCAATTCAAACTCTTGATTTTCTAAATAAACAACACACCAAACCTTAGATGGGGAGCTTGTAAAAATGTCCAACTTGACCTCCTTCTTGGAAAAACGTCCCATCTTGATTGGGGTGTGGAGATCACCTTCTTCAAAGTTCGATATTATTTCTTCCATCCTTCTAAATTCAAGATATTGGAGATTATTGGATTGCTTTTCGGGATTTTTCTAACGTTTATAAGGGTGTGACAAAGCGAATGTCCCTGATTTACACACCCTAGAGACAAGGATTTGCGATCAACGGTAGGTGTTCTTTTTCTTTTCAATCTTAGGTTTAGAAAAACATGTTAGATTAGATTTTTAGTTTTCTTTGGTTTCATGATGCTTATGGATGTGTTTCTAATTGAATTTTTGATATAATCTAATATGAATCATATTCTTTTTAAATCCAAATTATTGCTGAAAAATAGTTTTTCTTGATTTAAAATCAATTTTCTATCAAATTTCTTTCGATATAGGTTTAAACTCGATTTTTAAAGCAAGTGGTTTCAATTAATGGTTTTTTCCAAACCTGATTTTTTCTGAGATTAAAACTTAATTAAAAACTTCTGAAAACTAAAATTTCAAGCCAAGTTTGATTCGTTTTGACGCCGATTTCACTCTTCGAGCAGTTGCCTAGAAAATGGGGATTTTTCGAAGAAAAAATCAAATAGACAGCAAAACAAGTTGGAATTGGCTGCAATTTTGACTCCAGTAGTTTTTATTATTTCTAGGTCACTCAAAAAAAATTGATATTTTTTTATTTAATTTAATACCTTAAAAATTTATTTTAAAATTGAGTAAATTATTAAAAATACCAAACAAATTTGAAAAGCAACGAAACTTTCCAGATCAATATTTTAAACATACTTGGAGGTTTTGATGAATTGTTTTTTTTAAAACTCAATTTTCTTCATGGGTTTCCATTCAAAGCATCGTTCTACGTGCGATTAGGGTTTTCCATGTAAAACTGAGATTTTTTAAAAAAATTCTTTTCAAACCAGTTATTTATGTCACTGGGATGATGTAGAAAATTTTAATTAATTTTCACAAAGTTCTGATTTAGATTTCGAATTTTTATAGTATTTTGAGTTTAAAGTTCTTAGGAAATCATTGATATTTCATTAAAAATTGAGTTTTTAAAAATCTACTGATTTTAAAAGGCTAAAATTTGGAAAAAAAATAATATGATTCATATTTGATCATCTCTGAATTTTTCATGATTTTAGGATTACAGTAATTAATTTTTTGTTATTTTTCTTTCAAAACAGCCAGATTTTATTAGATTTAGCAAATCATAATAAAATTTCGTGAAATTTTCACAGTAGAATTTTAATATTATTATTGAATTACTGTAAAATTTTGAACTGATTTTGTGCACGTTTACAATGTGATGTTTTGTAATGTTAACAACCTGGCCTGATTTTGATTAAATCATTAAAAATTCATTTTAACTCTAAAAGTCGTGAAAAATTTCAGAATATCATAACTTTTTAGAATAAATGTAATCCTTAAGTTCCTGGAACAGAAACCTTAAAAATCATTAATTTCTTTCATAACTTACTATTCTAGGTCATCTTAAATGTGAGGGTTATATTCATAATCGTTTCTTCATTGTGATCGAACCTGGACTTTTTAGCATCTAAATTTAAATATATTGTTGGCTCCGAGGTCTTTGTCCACGAAAATCTTAAGAAAATGTCAGGCAACAGTATATCATAATTTATTTGCCGAACTGTGTAAGGGTAGAAAGCATGATTCCCTTTCATGGATTCAACCCAAGAATGAAAATAGCCAACTCTTAGAGCCTTAGATCTTTCCTAAATTCTAGATGTCAGGAACCCTTAAATGACGAAAAATCATTAACTTAGTAACTTGGATTAGTCTAACCCATATTCAAATCAATTTTAGAACCATTGGATCACGGTCCCACCTCGTAGGAGCCTTTAAACCCCCTTTAGGAACACTTACGTCACATTGAGTTCTAGGTCTTAGGGAGTCCTAGAGTTAGGAATCTAGTCAGCCTCATCACGATCGATTGCTATTATTAGCAACTAAGCCATAGATTAGGTTTCACTAATTAACCCATTTTTCCTATAGGACATGTCCAGTTAACCTAGGATGTAGGGCCCACCTGCATTAGTCTAGGGAGCGTCTAACACTTAGATATGATCATATAGCATCTTAGATGAAGTCTTAGGATAATAAAACGTAATCAACTTGAACTAATTAATTTCTCTCAAAATTGTTGAAACAGTCTGTCCAGTCTAGATCGGTGTCCTAGATGAGTTAGGCATGTAGCTTAGTTTAGGCCACCGAACTACGTCAACTCTGATCCCAGTGAGGCTTGGGTACATAGGCAGCTTGGATGCTAGGATGGCATTCCATGCAAGAGTCGGCCCTACACACTTCAGTAGAGTTTTTAGGGTTTTATTTTGTTTATTTCTTTATCATTATTCAAACCTTAAATCAAATTGATCAAATTACTTAGGATTTTCCCTAAAATTAGATTCTAGAAGAACCTTCACATATATCGAATTCAACACAATTTAAGAGAATCAAAAGCCCATCTAGGAATCACATCGAGATTAGATTTTAGGTTGCATGTCACGTAGATTACATCAAAAGAGTTTAAATGGGCCTTTTAAAAGAAATTCAAGAGAGTTAACATTTGGAATTGAAGACCGGATTATCGGGTAAAAATGGTGCATGTGGTGGTAATTCCCCATACATTCAATTCTCGTAATCAGGTAACAAATCTAGACTTCTGGGACCGCAGATCATTGCAGTGTCAGTTATGGGTCCTAGGTCTCTTACCTTGGTGGTGACTTTGACTATTCTCTTTTGGGTGAAATTCGGATGGCTTTAGTGATCCCAAATTCACAAAAAAGATGACTTATATTAATAATAAAAAGAGCACACGCCATTCGAGTGGGTATGAGAGACCAAGAGGGAGGTGGGTCGCGCCCCCCCTCGCGGGATCGGGTTCCACACCTGGAGGTTGTTTTCAGTGTCTTTAACCGATTCTTGACATTATCTTTATTCAAGGTCTTGTTCAGGACAGTAGACACTTCTTGCGCAACAGCATTGTAATCACAGTCCTTGAACCCGGCAACAATCTTCTGCCCCTCAGCTATCTAATTGTTAAAGGCTGCCAAGAGAACCCCATCCATAGTTCCATTCCACGAGACATTCCCCTTCTTTTAGGTCGTACCTGCACTTGTTGCCATCCCGCCTGCAAATTTCTGAAAGCCTTCATATAAAAAATATTCAATCAAAGAAGTATAGATAACCAGTACTAATGCAAACATAGAACTAACATTAACCAATACTAATGCAAACAGGCATCTCCCTCTTAATGTGGTTGTGGATGCAGCAACAGGCCAACACTATGTCGATCTGCTTAGAATATGAGTACATGGTGCTGAATTTAATGTGTTGAATCGCTTCTTCAAGACACCAAAAGTTCGATCGATTACATTCCTAGCTGAAGAATGCCTTTGATTATACAACTCCTCGGGTTTTCTAGGTCTGCAGCCTCTAATCTGATTAAGATGGTAACCAATACCTCGGATTTGAGTTATAAATTAGGACATGCACGGATATCCGGCATCACCAAGGTAAAACTTTCCTACAATCAAACAAAGGATTATACTCAAATTTTATAACCCACGAGAACCGCATCGATACAAACGGAATAATAAGCTAACTGTTACTTGGCAAAATAGGAATCCCGTTTGGCTTTGATATGGCAAATGCTAACACCCTTGAGTCTGATGCCGACCCCTCTCACCCAGCGAGGACGTACGTAAACTTGAGGTCAAAGTCGCAACAAGCTAACACATTTTGGAATGGGAAGTGCTTACGACAAATATATCTTTTTTGAATATCTTGAGATACTTTTGCATGGATGTGTGTCCCGTCAATTGCACTGATACAATCCTATAATATAGACATTCAGATGTCAACCATCAGTGTAAACATACCGGCCACAATTACTAACAACCTAACAGTCGAAATGCATAGCTATCGTAAACGTACCTTAAAGTAAGGCATAAAATTAGGTTATCAAGGATTGCCCGTGGTGTCTCCCTTGATGGACGTAATATGAACATGTCTTGCAGAATGAGAACAGCATCGAGAACCTTATTAAAATACTTTGAAACAGTTGCCCCTGACCTTCTTGTGGTTGCTCTAACAGTACGATTCCTTTCGTTGTGTGCAATCACACTTAAAAAAATAGCCACTTGTTCCTCAACGGTGCAGTGAATTGTGTCTTTCAGTAATGTCGTGTTTCTGAAAAGGCCCACGAAGGTGCGGAAGCACCGGACATCCATACGAAGAAAAGCAACACAATGGTTCTCTGCATGCGTGATACATCTAACAAAAGTCCTACGGGTTAAGTTCCCGCTTTCTAAGGGGCTCTGGTAATATTCTGCTCAAGGCATATTCGAACTCTAAGCGTAACTACGGCCGCCGCAGAGATTACTAGAGCTGCAACTCGAAGGATAAATATTCGCCTATCTGCTGGTTGTCGAGGCATGATGGTAGCCCTACCAAATACTAAAAAAACACATAATTGAAGATAAGAACCCAACAACAAAAAACAACATAGAAGTCAGAAGCATTGGAACAAAACATCCACAACAATTGAAAAACCACCCACAACCACCCAACAACCACCAAAGCTCCAAACAACCATCAAACACCCAACTACCATTGAAACAAAACCATTGGAACAACCATCAAAACTACATATCCACACATTCAGGCCAATTGCTCAAGCAATACACCACCCAAAATCATAACTCCATTCATAACACCCTCCTTCATAAACACTACAACTGTCAATCAATCGAGCATCACCACCCCAAATCCACCACCAGAAATCGAAAATTAACAGATGAACAAATACCCCCCATCAGAAAGAAATATTGATCCATTTAGAAAACCCACATCTTAAACAAAAAAAATTGGAAACCATAAAAATTCAGAAATATTGATCCATTCAAACAACCATAGATCCATTCAGAAAACCCACATCGTAAACAAAAATATTGATTCACAGGCAACTAAATAAACCCACATCTTAAACAAAATTATTGATTCACACACAACCATAGATCCATTTAGTAAACCCACATCTTAAACAAAAAAATTGATTCAAACAACTGTTCGTCGGAAAATGGCAAAACTGAACCGTATGGTGGATTTCTGGACTAATTGGCTTACATGGTTGGAAAGTATACTCGAATACGAATCCAACGCATCAAGAATCATCGAATTAGGAGATATGATATTTCAAAGTTTGGAAAAAGTTGCTGGAATTTAGGAAATTAATTCCAAAAATTAATTTGGAATTTTGTTTCTCCACCCCAAACGATTTGAAAAGCTTATAACCCAGGCATAGACTTTTCTAATAATGTCTTAGGATGTATGTAGCATGATCAGATCCTTGAGAAACCATTCGAGTAACTATATCTCACTCAAGGTTACTCGAAAGGTCATGCTATCCAAATTGTGTTCCTGGTATGGAACAATTTTATTTTTCACAAATTAAAAGATCTTATTTTCGCGCAAAACTTTGTACGCTGATTTATTAGAGCATATAAAAAGGTTTTATGATGTTTCTAATTAAAATCAGAATGGTTGTGTGTTAATCAAAATTGAATTAACCTTATTAAAAACGCACAAAGACTAGGAACCTCGGATAACCGGGATAAATGTCCGGACTCACAGTGGATCACTGCATGATCTATCTTTGGTTCGTTAGCCTCCTAATTTATTCCCTACTTAGCTCTGATACCACTTGTTAAATTGGATGTAAAACCCTGAGCAAAAACTATACACGTTGCGGAAGAATAAACCATGTAGAACAAAAATTTAGTGAACGTGGCTCCAATAGTTGATGTTCGTGACCATTGATTTGACCTTTTTCAAGATGTATTTATTGCTTTATGGGGATTGACCTACCTTCCTTTTGTCTTTTAGTGGACGTGGCTCCAATAGTTGATGTCCGTTTTTTTTTCTCACAAAACGGATTCCCGTTTTCCTAGCAGTACTTAAATAAATATTAAACTATGAAATGATACTTTCACTCCTCTTGTTTGTCTTTTTCTTCATTTTCAGGAAAAGACGAACAAAAGGGTTGGAAATGCTAAGAAAGGGAGCGGTAATATCATTCCTTATAGGGGTGGACATGGGTCGGATCTAACCCGAAGAACCGAACCGAACCGGCCTATTCGGTTCGGTTCGGTTCTAAATTTTTGTGGTTCGGTTCCGGTTTCATTTTTTGGGAACCGACATTAGCCGGTTCGGTTCTTGGTTTGGGGTCTTGGGACCTAGAACCGAACCGAACCGGTCCGGTTCACAGTTCTTTATATTTTAAAAAACTAACATTTAACAAAAATTTTAGAAAGGGCAGTGATGTTCCCTCCCAGACGGATAAAATCACACCCTACCCCCCCCCCCCCCCCCCCCCCCCCGGGCTTTATTTTAACGTTTTGACTTTTGCATTTTTACCGAATAAAAAACTAATAAAGGCACCCGTTTTAACTTTTAACTTACGTAAAGGGAGGAGAAAATTTGAAACCCTAGATTGCTATTTGCTAAAGAAGTGAAAAGCAAACCCTGATCTCATCTCTCTTTGTCTCCCTTCCCATGTCTCTCAACTATTCAAGCATTAAGATTTAAAGAGAAGAAGAACAAGAAAGCCCACTGCTTTTTTCTCTTTCATTGCAAGGTATGGATTTTTTCTATTTCTTTTATGTTTTTTTTCTCACAAAAAACGTGAAAGGGGTGATTACTTGGGCCTGTTTGTTTTGGATTTTGAAAATCGAATGTGATTCGGTTCGGTTGTCACTTGTGAGCCCTACGATTATTTGGGCCCTGTTATTATTGGATTTTGAGAATCAAATGTGAGTCCTTTAATCAGTTCAAAAGAACAGGGCCTAAAGATTATGAATAGGGCCTTTAATCAAACGAACATGGCCTTAATCAAACGAAGATTTTTGGATGCCGGAAAGATTTACTTGGGCCCTGTTATTTTTTGTTGCCGAGAAGATTTTGATTTGGATTTCTCACATTTGCAACCCTTTTTGCATTGCTATTGGGATCAGGATCAAATTCTTGGATTTTCAATTCAGCTCTTTTTGCACTGTGAATTGGGTAAACCCAGAACCGAACCGATCGAGTTCGGTTCTGGTTCGGTTCGGTTCTGTGGAACCATGGTTCGGTTCCGGTTCCCAAATTTGGGAACCGATAGGGGATCGGTTCGGTTATGGGGGTACCCCAAAACCGAACCGAACCGACCCATGTCCACCCCTAATTCCTTATTCAAATAAATATGAAAACAATGTAAATGATATTATGGGATGTGAGATTGCAGGAAAGCCGAATCACCCGGCTGATCAGTCTAGATCATGCTGGATCACTTGAGCGGGCCGGTTCACAGCCTCTCTCATTTTGATCCATGTCATGGTTTTGGTCTCCGAAACAATTAGCAACTTCATAGTTGGCAAAAAACATTAGGTTGACTCGGTAACCACCCGAATTGACAGCTTTAATCATGACTCAGATTAATCACAACACTCAACTCATAATAATAAAAAAGGGATTTTCTAGCATCCATCGAGGCATTTCGTGGTGGGCTGTTGCATGTTAGAGCAGCCACTTGTGAATGAAGACAAAATCTGCTGAAAAGCGAGCCTGTGTGGCTGCTCTCACCTGCAACGGCCAATCCACGAAAAAAAAAAAAAAATTCATTCCGGTAGGAATTTTTTTTGTTTTTCTGATGAGTAAGCCGTGGTTTGGCGGGACCCCTACCAGTTTATTAGGTAACACAACATATATTACATTCGTGGCTACCATCCCTACCTCAAAAATACATATGGGAGCAAACAGCTTGGGAAACCCATGAACATGACTGAAAACTAACAAAATAAAGGAAAATATAAGAGCTGACTGGGAACTAGGCAGCCCAGGATACTTTCTTCTTTTGAATTACTTACCGACGCTCTTTGTCGATCCCCATCTCATCTACAGCAGAGGATTTTGCAGAATTGCTAGGTTTCTTGTGAGCAATCTCCCCTTCTTCAGCTTGCTTCCCCAGTTCCTGCTTCAGTATTTGTGGCCTCATTTTCAGAATTAGAGCTTCCTTTTTCAGAGATGCTGCTTTCGCTGGTGAGGGAGTCTGTGTGTCTGGAAGAGGTGTATCTTCCATATCTGAGTCCTCCCCTGTGGTTGAGTCTAGCATTGAGAATCTGTTCTTCAGAGGAGGTGTTCTTTGGATGAGGCCTCTTTGGAGGGTTCTTTTCTTTGTCTAGAGACTGCATCTTACCCTTTGGTTTGATTTCCATAACCCATTCGGGTTTTGCCTCCGGATGTTTAGGGGCATCTTCTCTTTCTTCTGGCTCGGTTTGGTCTGGTTTTATGTGGATAATTGGCTGATACACCTTTGAATCGAGAAGCAGAGTCTGACTCAGTTCAAGAACTCAACACACCAAAGAGAGTCGAGCTTCAAAGAGACAGGGGTAGCCCAAGTGGTTGTTTGACTATGTAACCAACTGTATTAACCAAGAAGGTTAATACCGTTGTAAGAGTTGTTAGAAACTTAGAACTATAGTTAGTTGGTAATTATTGTGGTAACTGAATTGGGTTAACGATTGTAACAGATCCATCATTAGTATAAATGTACCGAGATAGTCTGATAGAGAATAATAGAAATTACTCAATCAATTTTCTTCTCTCGACTTCTCTTCTTCTTCTTTTCCTCATTCCTTAGAACAGGGTATTAGCAGTACTCTGTAAAACAAGAAGTATCATTTGGTGCTTTCATTGAGAGTAATAATTCACGGCGGAGGCGACTCAATCTCGGAAAAACTCCCAATCGGATGTGGCGGCGGAAAAATTCTCCGCTCAAATGGTTCTTTTGCAGAAACAAATGCGTGAAGATTTCATGGCTATCCTTCTTCCGATGCAACAAAAATTAGACAAATTGTCTTCGGAATTGGAATCCAGCAAAAACCAATTCAATTCTACCTCTTTTTCTAACCATGACGAGTTGAATTCTACTCTTCTTCCTACCTTATCTTCGAAACACATCAAGCTTGAATTTCCGAAGTTTAATGGAGAGATCTGACCGCGTGGCTTTTTAGAGTTACACAATTCTTCTCTTTTCATCAGATTCCAGAGAATCAGAAACGTCCAATGGTTTCTTTCCATATGGAAGATCCAGCTTCTAGTTGGTTTCAATGGATGTCTAATAGCAATCATTTGCGTTCTTGGCAAGAATTTGAATCCGCACTCAAATATCGTTTTGGTCCTTCTCCTTTCGACGATCCGCAAGGTGCGTTATCAAAATCACCTCAAACTGTCTGTTCTTGATTATCAAGCTAAATTTGAAGAATTATCAAATAAAGTCTATGGTCTTTCTGGTCAATTCTTGAAAAGCTATTTTATTTCTGGGCTTAAACCTGAGATTCAACGAGAGGTAATAGCACATCAACCATACGGAGTGCATCAGGCAATCGGTCTTGCTCGTTTACAGGAAGACAAAATTGCTGAATCTCGTCGGACGGCTCGACCATGGAATTCTAATTTGGGAACTCAACCCTCAGTGTTAGGCCCTGCTCCTACTCCTTACAACAAAAAAAACTTCAACAATTCTCCCTTTTCTACTTCCAATTCCACTATACCATCATTCAAACCCTCTTCTTCTGTTGCCCATCCAAGTACCTCGAAAATTCTAATCAAGAAATTGTCTTATGCTGAAATGCAATCAAGGAGAGAAAAGGGGCTCTGTTTTAATTGTGATGAAAAATTTCTCTTGGGTCACAAGTGCAAAAATCAGATGTCCTTGTTGCTTTTAGAAAGTGAAAATAGTGAAGATGACCTGTTTAATTCGGTAGAATCTGAACTCCAGCCAGAGTTTGTGAATGGTTCATCAGAGCTTACTATTAGTTTTCATGCATTAATGGGTTTCAATGTGTCAAAAACGCTGAGGTTAGAAGGTGTTATTGCCAATCATATACTTCAAGTATTAGTTGATGGAGGCAGTACTCATAATTTCATTAAAGAAAGAGTCGCTAAATTCTTGGGATTACCTATTAATCACTCCCCTCATTTTAAGGTTCAAGTTGGTAATGGCCAATTTCTGACTTGCCAAGGAATGTGTTCCAACATTCCAATTCACATCCAACACCATTATTTCTCTACAGATCTCTTTGTTCTTTCTTTATAAAGGGCAGATGTGATTTTGGGCGTTCAATGGAACCAGCATTTAGGCCCTGTTACCACCGATTCTAATTCCTTAACTATGGCATTTGTATGGCAAGGGAAACCAGTTCATTTCCAAGGGCTTAAAGATAAGCAATCGGATATTATCTCGCCAACACAGTTGCATAAATTGGCGGATAATGGGGGGTTAGAATCGTGTTTCATGTTATTACCTGCGTCCAAGAGAGTCAAGCTTCAAAGAGACAGGGGTAGCCCAAGTGGTTGTCTGACTATGTAACCAAGAAGTAGAAAGGTCATTTTCAAGAAGGTTAATACAGTAGTAAGAGTGGTTAGAACTATAGTTAGTTGGTAATTATTGTGGTAACTGAATTGGGTTAATGGTTGTAACAGATCCATCATTAGTATAAATGTACCGAGATAGTCTGATAGAGAATAATAGAAATTACTCAATCAATTTTCTTCTCTCAACTTCTCTTCTTCTTATTTTCCTCATTCCTTAGAACAGGGTATTAGCAGTACTCTGTAAAACAATAAGTATCATTGGCCTACATTCTAGGTAAGTTTTATGGGTTTTTGTTTTTTCTTTTTCTTTTCGGGCTAGCTTCGTTGGAATGACTATAGTTTTGGCATCTGGAGAACGAGGATGGTTTCCATTCGTAGACAATTTGTTGGGTTAGGATGCCATTCGGGATTTGGATGGCGATCATTTCAAGGAGGGGAGCTCTGCTTCTATTTCTACGCACAGGCGAGCGTAGCTGAGTCTTGAGCCTTCCGAGGTTTGGGATCCAATGCAGAGTTGGGTTGCCGATTTTGCTAACCCCTTTCAGATTCCAGAATTGAAGGGGTCTCAAACAACCAATTACTCCGAAAGCTTAAGTTGCTGGAGATAGCGTTCTTTAATCTTTTATACTTTAACACCCCCCCTTCACATTTGGCCCCCACTTTTTAGGGTTGGCCTACACGTGGCACATGACACCTCTCTTTTGGGTTGGCCATTACATGAGGATTTTTTAATATTAAGGAGTTTGGAAACCAGGTCATTTGCTCTGATACAATGTCAAACAACCAATTACTCCAAAAGCTTAAGCTGCTGGAGATGGCGTTATTTAATCTTTCATACTTTAACGAGGGGACCTAGGAGCGGGATCCAGATGGGAACTAAGGTGAGGTTAAGCCCCTCCAGAGTAGTAATGTTGTCTCCCAGCGTAGGAATGTTGGGTATCGGTCTTGTTTATTTTTTGTGGCTTTTCATGCCTTGTGATGTTTGTAAGGTTTTGCCTTGTCATGAATATTTTGGTGGTTAGGAAAATTTGCAAAAAAAGTTGTTTCTGGTGATGTATAGGGAGCACGAAGCACGAACTCACTGCTTAAGTAAAATTCTTGAATGGCAATTAAAAATTATTCTCCAGGTTACTTGCCATTTTCGCCTTTACAAGGGTTTCTGTCGGACAAAACTTTGGATTTAGAGAGGCCGAGACAAGAGCTTTGGACATGAAGCTTCTTAGATTCATAGGCTTTTTTTAAATGGATTCGTAGGCTTTTGTTAAGGTTCAAGTTATGGTTTGGTCTCTTCAAATGATGGAGAAAAGAGAAAGTCTAGTTCTTTGCAGGGCTGTTTGGATGAAAAGAGGGTGTATAAACTTCCTTCGTTCTTGGAAATAGCCTAGAGAGTGTTTCCCAACTGGTTAAAAGGTCAAAATGGGAGGTATAAGGACGGTTTCCCAACTGGTTAAAAGGTCAAAATTGGAGGAATAAGGACGGGAAGGGGCGAATCTATCAGCGCCCAATAAGAAATGCTATTTGGTGAGATTGTCCAATAAAGGTGCTTTTGTAGCTGATTTTTTGCAAGGGACGAACAAAACAGGCTTCATACGAGCATCAAAGCTCAGCAGCAAAAGTTGACGTAGGTGGGCAGAGTTTCTAGCTTTGACTGCAAGAGCAATGTAAAATTTTCATTTCACAAGTAAATACCTTATAAATGTAAACATTTGTACCGCTTTTAAATATCTTACACGTGAAAAAAAAACCTAGCTCACTCTTTTTTCTACCTATCAAAATTTAGTCATACCCGCATGTATTTTTTGCATGAACAATGTG
Organism: Tasmannia lanceolata; assembly: GCF_043159265.1. Taxonomy (NCBI): domain Eukaryota; kingdom Viridiplantae; phylum Streptophyta; class Magnoliopsida; order Canellales; family Winteraceae; genus Tasmannia; species Tasmannia lanceolata. Next base: position 41,055,143 of record NW_027518714.1, read on the forward strand.
TTTGGAATAATTTCTACAAACCTAGGTATATTAGATTCAGCCCATAAAGAGGATACAATGCACCAGTTCTAGAATGACTCATTCGGGACAATATTTTGCAATTTTGGCGAGGTATGTTCTGTTTTCTTTATAGGGCAGAGTGAATGTCACCAGCCTGTAAATCAGCAAAGAAACCCAATTTGGCACAAACGGAGGCATAGCTGTTCACTTTAACAAAGTCTATTTCAAATAGGTATTCAGTCTACCCTTGGAATTGGAACTGACAGAAAGAAAACAGGGATCTCAAAGTCGAATGAGACAGCCATGTTCATCCACCAATCTCACAAGTTAGTAATCTCAGTAGAATCACTGTCAAGGAAGAGCAACAAACACCATCTCCTCTATAAAAATTATAGCACCCAAATTGTTCTAATATACTCTTCATAATACAGATAACGAGGAATCATGGGTTCATATCATATTTTGGAAATGGATTAAATGAGACAAGTAGTTGAGCTAAGTGACTAAGAGTAAAAATGAGCTTATGAATGGGAGATCAAACTATTCAAACCAAGAATCACTTTCAATATAAATCAGTAAACCTCAGTTTGTGCACAATTGGTAGTAGTAGAGAGTATGAAGTAGCTTATTGCAGATAATAGCTGTTAATTATTTTTCATTGACAACAACACACCAACAGTTATTTCATAAGAGAAAAGACAGTTGGTAGATTACATGGAATAGATATTACGAAGTGCATGGTAAACTCAGTGGTCCCAGTGTCCGCTTTATTTATTCTTCTTCCTCAGCTTCCTCCAGCCAATTAACAAAAGGCTCCAAAGCTTTAACGAAAGTTTGCCTGCAGCATTTCACAAAAAGATCGAGTATGGAATCAAACTGCATTACCGGGTCAGAAATATACAAGGCAAGATATAACACTCTTCGGGATTTCTAATTGGCAAAAGCAAGAAATCAAAGCATGTAATGACTGAAGAATTTACATATTGGTCAATTTCTGCTGGTGGAATTGCAAAAATGTCAGAAGCCTTAAGCTCCAACAAGCACACCCGCATATGCATGCAACAACGTATGCAAAGTGGAACTACTCGTGTTATAAAATAGCATATGGTCCAACAAGAACATCCCTACTCACTGCTGGAATTTCAAACTTAGGGAGGTGACACAAAATCGTTCACTATGAGGACACCTTAACTAGAAGGGCTAAGAAATTTGTTATAAACAGTTCCAGCACAAGTAAAAGTGGGTGTCACTCCTCACTTCTACAACGGTTTCAAAAGATCATTTTTTTTCAGTTTATAAGGTCATTCAAATTCGAGCAACCCCAAATATTACCATAGGAGAATGATATCTAAATGAATTAATCACCAAGAGAAGAAAATAAAATGCGGCTACCGAACTTGCATACCTGCCCTTTGGGTTTGTTCCTTTACGGAACCAGAGAAGAATAGTATCTTCTGCCAGCACATCCTGGTAATAAAGTGACTTTATGATTTCTGGAAACAATTTCATGAGTTTGGCATCCTCGTAGCATTGGATCTGAACTTTATAAATGAGTTCAAGCTCCAATTTCCCATTTGTACAGTAAGAATTTAAGAGTTTGGCCCATGTTTTCACCTGCAAATAAAGGGCACAAACAGGAAATGTCACAGCTTTGAAATCAGCAACCATATGCAAATGAACGCGTCTTGGACAACTCAAAACCATACGTGCGTACACCTACATTATACATGATATAAAAGGATTATAACATGTGGTCCCTTTCTGTGACAAAAAGGTAATAAATGGATGAATTATTTATGAAAAATAGATGTGTGGTCCATTGCCTCTTTGCCATCTCAAGAAAAGGCAGAAATCATGCATGGATCATTAATTCTGGAGCAACGAATCATAACCTAATAAGAAATGGTGCAAATCATGTTAATTGAATGAATTATTTATGAAAAAATAAATAAAAAGAAAAGACCTCCATTATCCTCCCAGTCTACTCCTCCAAACTAGGTAAAAGGCTACAATCAATACCAGACAAAACTCCTCAATAGCAAAATTATTCCCATGTATCAAGTCCCCAGAGATACTCATGGATCTACAATGAATTTTTATTTTTCCTTGAGAGAGCACCGCTTAAGATGGTTTGGACATATCCAACGTAGGCCTTTGGATGCTCCGGTGAGAAGAGGCGACTCGTGCCAAATTGATGGAGTAAGAAGAGATAGGGGCAGACCGAAAACAACTTGGGTAGAAACATTGAGGAAAGACTTGATAGCTAGGAACATAACAGAAAACATGACCTTGGATAGGATAGAATAGAAGAAAATTATCCACATAGAAGAACCCAACTAGAACCAGGATAAGAGCCGGGTAGATTCCTTTTACCTTCTTCATGAATCTTTTCTAAAGGATTCATTTAGCCGACCCAACTAGTTTGGGACAAAGGCTTTGTTGAGTTGAGTAAGAACAGCAAGCAACAAGACACACTCGCATGGTCAAATTCCAAATCTAAATATCATTCATGTCAACTACCTCAACGAGATTCCATGGCTTCAAGGAAATCTTGAATGACCTATTGTTTTCATTCTCCAACAGCTCTACATGTTGATGATACAAGTGCAACTAAGTTAATAGTGGCAGTCATTCCATTCTTGCGGAAAAACTGGCATTGACTGATGATGGTGCACAATAATATATTGAGAGTATTTCTTCTCATAAGCTGCCATAAACCTTCCAAATCTCTTACTAGAAGAGACTGCCTCCATGGTCAAATGCTCTGATAGCATCTATGCCATGTGGAAAGAAATGCAGTGCTTTAATATTGTGCCTATCCCAGTGATATTCTTGTTGGTGAAAGTACCTTAAGAAATGCCACGTCATGAAACTCCCCATGTAATTGATGGGACCCAACCTTGTTAGTGCTTTAGTTTTATTATTTACCAGTGATAACAATAATAACGTTAATTTATTCAAAAAATGAAGAAGAATATGAGGGATAGAGAACCAAAGACAAGAAACAATGTAGCAGAACAGTCCATCATAAAAGTGATTAAAAACAAGCAACTAAATGGAACCGACCCCTCATAGCAAAGTCATCAAGGCAAAAGACCTACAAATACTAAGCTAAAGTAGTTCACAAACCCCCTCTCTTGCTATTCCATCTGCTTCACCATTTGACTCAATTAGTATGGATATAAGTGACATGGATAACCTTGCATCAACCAATGATAGCCTCAATACTTTTAGACAGCCTCCATGGGAAAGAAACATTGCTTCTCATTTACCAGATCACATTGAGCCCCCTTCAATCACCACTAGTTTCATATCTTGCTAAAAGAAAAGGGGGGGAAAGCCTCGTAGAAAGGCAAAAGAGAGAAGCACAAGAGAATACCAGCCAATCCGACTTTTTCCACTGATTCAGTTACCTCATTCTGAAAGCTTATACAATCCAAGATTATCCTAACAACAACAAAGAAGCTTTGGTTAGAGGCAGCAAGGATAGGAATTGTCAAAAGTTCCAAGGGAGAAACTTTGGAAATTCTCTAATTGACAGCATTTATCAAACTTATTGGGCTAAATTCCCTAGTACCCTCTATATTTCTAACATTGGGAACCAAGGCTACAAACAAAATTTGCGTTAAAAGCCTCTAAAGTTTGATGTTATAAGAAAATCAATCCAACAACTGCAATATATTTTTGTTCTCCCAAAATTCCTGATAGAGTAAAAATCAAGGAGAAACCATTAGGACCATGACATCCTTCAAAAAAATAAACATTAGGAACTTGATAAAGGGCTGAGTTCCATGCTAGAGAGGACTGATTTCCAAGAAGTCATACTCATTTGGCATGAAGATGAAGGTGGAGAGTTTTGATAAGAATGGGTGTCATTATCAAATTAGGTATTAAATTGCCTTGGGTGCCATTATCAAAATTAGCCCAAGTGTTTTTGACACTTCACCCATTCAAGTGCACATGGGTTCACATACCTATTATTTTCGTTGAAATTTTTTTATGGAGTCCTGGTTAAGTATCTAAAATGGACTAGTTGCTTTAACGCTGTTATTCGAGTCTTAAAATGAGTCTAGCTTAGGCTAGGGATTAGTTCTTGCAACAACAGGACGCTTTTACTTCTCTATGTAATGTAAGGTCTATGGCCCTTTTGAGATATGATTTGATAGCTTTGGTGTTTCCACACCAAGGAGAAGAATCCAGGCACGGATTCCCACTGGTTTTCTTCCTCTCTTCTTCTCCTCAACCCCTCCAAATCCGTATCAGTTACCTGCCACTCGCTGCCAGCAGCGATCCCCAACCTCAAAACACCGTCACTCGATCCCCTCACCTACAACTGCTAGCTGTCTACTTACCTACAACCATCCACTACCTACACATCAGTAGAGAAATTCCTTCTTGAACCCGACTGCCCAGAACTCCATCCCATCAAACCACCAAGAACACTCCTTTGTTCCCCTGCACTTGCACGACCAGTAAACACTTCCTCTACCTCCAAATTTCACCCACGGAACCCTGCAACTACCATTCTTTTCTCTCCTTTGCCCTATACCTATCAACAACCTCACTTACTCCCGGTGCATTGCATCAAACCTGCACCACCCATCATTAAATTTCAGGCCGTGAACCTTTCTCAGGTTCAAGAAACCTTGCCAACCTCAAACCTGCCAATTCAAGCACCCCTAAAGCACAACTCCTATTCATCAACCTTCTATTAGCACATCCTAACAAAATCAAACCCTGCAGTCCTTTTTAAATGAACTGAACCTGCACCTAATCCAAAAAACTACCATCAAAACATCTATGAATTTTTCTAACACCCTACAGCCAGTTACTGTTGACTGTAAGACATCTCTAGCCT